>NC_088396.1:15489948-15792448 GCF_034236695.1 Oncorhynchus nerka | reverse complement strand
CTACTAGCTGCCACCGATCCTTTTTGTGTTTCACCTGTGTTCTATTTGGTTTATTAGGGGGGGGTATTTGGTTTATCTGGGTTTTGTGCGGGATTGTTTTGTTTGCTGTCAGTTAGTTTTGGGTTGCGTTTTCTTGGGTTTAGTTTAATAACAGGTGGGTTTTCCCTGGACTGTGTCTGAGTGGGTTTTGAGGCTACTGTTGTAGTCCGCTTTCCTGTTATTTGGACTTGCTAAATAAACGCCCTTTCGGAGATTGCGCCTGACTCCACACCCACATCTCCTTGGGGAGAATCTGACAGAAAGAAATTCCACAAATTAACTTTTAAGAAGGTACACCTGTTATTTGAAATGCATTCCAGGTGACTACCTCATGAAGCTGGTTGAGAAAATGCCAAGAGTGTGCAAAGCTGTCATCAATGCAAAGGGTGAAGAATCTCAAATATAAAATATACTTTGATTTGTTTAACACTTTTTTGGTTACTACATGATTCCATATGTGTTATTTCATTGTTTTGATGTCTTCACTGTTGTTCTACAATGTAGAAAACAGTAAAAATAAAGAAAAACCTTTGAATGAGTAGGTGTTCTACAACTTTTGATGGTACTGTATACCATTAGGAGTGGTGACAGCAAGAGCCAATAAAAGACAGCTACTAATATAACTGTATTATCTTACACAGACAAATATAATTGATTATGGTCATTGATTGATAACTATTTGTACAAATACTGCGCAGAATACCAGATTATATTTGGCTGTCTATTATGTGTAGATTGAATTAGTTTAATGATATTCAACTGACACGTTTATTCATTATTATTGTAAAGACTGTATGTTTTCAGAGGACACCATGGAATACTCATGAGAAATCAGCTGGCTAATTTGTTATGCACATACAGTTACTGTAGGTAGAGCGATCCAGGCCCAGCTGGGGGGAGACTAACTTTGAGTGCCAGTAGTGACAGGTCACAGCTATGTACTCGAACATAAACCCTCTCGGAGTCTGACTGCACACCAGATCCAGGACCCAGTCTGCAGAGGAACTCCCCAAGCCCCCAGATCCCTCCTCAGACGCAAGCTATTCACACATGCACGCAATCAGACCTCCTCCAGCATGGGGCCAATGCCAGGATCAGAGGGGGCGTGGAACTGTCACTCAGCCCAAATCTGGCCTCCTGGGTCAGGTACATGGTGCTGGTGGGCTGGGTTCTCTGGTGCTCTGAGTTTGGTAAAAAAGCTGAGGGAAGGGCCTGGAGAAATGTAACCACTCTCAAATTCACAGACAGGGGTATGGATGCAAGATCTGACCATCCATTATCTCAGAAATTATAGTTTTAACCATGTTTTGAGGCCATACGGTGCTACAGATTGACATTGTTTTCAAACACTGGCTTCAAACAAGCGTATATTTTGGAATTGAATTGGGTATGGCAGTTGAACTAAGCTCATGAGGCATTTCTAAGTTATATTCTTGTTGTCTCAAAGTGGGGAGATGAGCAGGGCTGGTGGACAGTCGATCCAAGTTTATCATTTGAGAACTTAAAGTGGACTCTTGACTTTTCAGACAATCAAAATCCATCGATCTGAATGTTTTGTTTGTGTCTGTGCAAGAGGGGTTTGGTAAATTGCCCATGATTATGTCTTGATTAGCCATTGATGTTATTCTCAACAACTTTGGCAACTTCATATTGCAGAGTCTGTTCTGTTCCCATTTGAACTCAGTATGAAAGTTGCCACAGAAGCTATTGGGCTTCCATTTTGGTACATCTCTTTAAAATCCAGATCTAAATTCAAACCAATCAACTCCCGTGGTGTAACGAACTTCTTCTTCGTCTGATGAGGAGTAGGAAGGATCGGACCAAAATGCTGCGTTGTAAGTGTTCATGCTAACTTATTATATCACAACACGAAAAAATACAAAATAACAAAGTGAGGGAAAGAAATGAAAATCGAAACAGTTCTGTATGGTGAAAACACAGACACAGAAAACAACTACCCACAAACACCAGATGGGAACAGGCTACCTAAGTAAGGTTCTCAATCAGAGACAACGATTGACAGCTGCCTCTGATTTGGAACCATACCAGGCCAAACACATAGAACTATAACACACAGAACAAACATAGAATGCCCACCCAAACTCACGCCCTGACCAAACTAAAATAGAGGAACTAAGGTCAGGACGTGACACGTCATGCTAGGCATGGAAACGAACAGAACCGTAACCTCCAATGAAATTAAATCACACTGAACAGAAAATACAAGTCCCCAGCTTTCCATGTTGCGTTTCATTATCACTCAAGTGCTGAACAGTCCCCACTTTCAAAAACCGAGACCGACCCCCCCCCCCCCCCTCACACACAACTTACTTTACATACAGAACAAGAGTGCATTTAATTTTTCTCCTAATTACGCTAATGGAGGTTTCTTTGTCGGACTAGGTGCTACCAAACGGAGGAAGTTAAGGAAAGAGGCTCTCAGAGCTCAAGGCTCCATTGTCTGGTGAAGCCCCTGGCTTACACTGCCAGGCAGAGGGGACCGACGGTAATTAGTTTAGCGCTCTCAGCTTCGCCCTGTGCCAGGAGAGGGCTTTACCCACAGAAAGGTAACTCCGGAGTCAGCCGACAAGGAGGCTCAAACATTATTCAGGTCATGGGGAGAAGGGAAAGGGAAGTTCAGGGAAGTGAATACATTTTTTGTTCAATTCATAAAATGTTATTTCAGTTGAGTTATCCAAAACCGGGGTTGGGAAGTAAACGGATTACAAAAAACTATAACTGTAATATTGTAATCAGATTATAGATACTTTCGAAAAACTAGATGATTTCTTCTAGAATTACTTTTAAATTCAGAAAGGATATGTGCAAAGAAAATAATGAATGACACTTTTCTGTTGGCATTCAAATCAGCATTGAAAAAAGGTGCAAATTTACGGTTGTACCACCTGAGCGAGTCTGACCACAAGTCAGAGACCACTATGATGACCCACAAAATGCATTTGATGGATCGCAGGAAAAGAGTAGGAATAAGCTTTTGTAGGCTACAGTCCAAACTACACTATATATACAAAAGTATGCAGACACCCCTTCAAATTAGTGGATTCGGCTATTTCAGCCACACCAGTTTCTGACAGCACACAGCCATGCAATCTCCATAGTAACACATTGGCAGTAGAATGGCCCGTATTGAAGAGCTCAGTGACTTTCAACGTGACACTGTCATAGGATGCCATCTTTCCAACAAGTCAGTTAGTCAAATATTTTCCCTGCTAAAGCTTCTCCGGTCAACTATAAGGACTGTTATTGTGAAGTGGAAATGTCAAGGAGCAACAAAGGCTCAGCAGCAAAGTGGTAGGCCACACAAGCTCACCGAATGGGACCGCCAAGTGCTAAGCGCGTAGCATGTAAAAATCATCTGTCCTTAGTTGCAACACTCACTACCGAGTTCCAAACTGCCTCTGGAAGCAACGTCAGCACAAGAACTGTTCGTAGGGAGCTTCATGAAATGGGTTTCCATTGCCGATCAGCCACACACAAGCCTAAGATCACCAAGCACAATGTCAAGCGTCAGCTGGAGTGGTGTAAAGCTTGCCGGCATTGGACTCTGGAGAAGTGTAAACGTTTTCTCTGGAGTAATGAATCACGCTTCCCCATCTGTCAGTCTGGTGGACAAATCTGGGTTTAGCGGATGCCAGGAGAACGCTACCTGCCCCAATGCATATTGCCAACTGTAAAGTTTGGTGAAGGAGGAATAAGGGTCTGAGGCTTTTTCATGGTTCGGGCTAGGCCTCTTAGTTCCAGTGAAGTGACATCTTAAACTTGACAGCATTCAATGACATTCTAGACCATGCTATGCTTCTAACTTTGTGGCAACAGTTTGGGGAAGGTCCTTTCCTGTTTCAGCATGACAATGCCCCTGTGCACAAAGCGAGGTTCATACAGAAATGTTTTTTCCAGATCGGTGTGTAAGACGTTGACTCCCTGCATAGAGCCCTGCCTTCAACCCCATCTAACACCTTTGGGATAAGTTGGAACGCCAGCTGCGAGCCAGACCTAATCGCCCAACATCAGTGCCCAACCTCACTACTGCTCTTGTGGCTGAATGGAATAGAAGTCCCCGCAGTAATGTGCCCAATGTCTAGTGGAAAGCCTTCCCAGAAGAGTGGAGGCTGTTATAGCAGCAAAGGGGGGACCAACTCCATATTAACATGATTTTGGAATGAGATGTTTGACGAGCATGTAGTGTAGGTCTTCCAATGGTGTGACTGCTGTCGGCATCCAAAGATTATCCAAATTGAATAAATGTTTAGAGGTAAGGATGACAGCAGTGGCGTGGTCTACCGGCGGTACGGATATCACTTATTATTAATATCTTCATAGTGCATTGATGTGAATCACATTGCTGCTCTCTCATTTAGCTATTTGTAGCTTACGGATTGAGGTTGTTGTGGATGGCTGCATATTCACAAATGTATTTGTGTACGTTTACATTGCCTACCAATCATTGTTTTACGACCAGTGGACAGCCAGTGAAAAATGCGCTCTTGCAACAGCTGCATAGTGCGGATCCCAGCCTATGGAATACAAGTCTAAGTTCCTCCCTTCCAAACTCCTCCCTAGTATTGTGCTCCATACTGTCAAAAACAAGTTACATTTATTTAAGTAGACCATGAGTGGGGCTTTTGTTGCTGTATCCAATTTGAGATGATTCAAAAACAAAATCCATAGGCCTAACGTACACTTGCTCAAACAGTCAAGGTGAAATCTGCAGTTGCTACGTCAATTTTAGGATTGATAAATGAATTATGTATACCCATTGTTTCTTGAAGAATAGAACTTATAAATGCCTAATGAGCTTAGCTCAACTGTCGTACCCCACGAGAACCCAAAATATGGGCATTCTAGTTTATTTTTTTCTATGTTTTCTCTTTCTATGTTTTGGCCGGGTATGGTTCTCAATCAGGGATAGCTGTCTATCGTTGTCTCTGATGGAGAATTATACTTAGGCAGCCTTTTTTCCTTTGTATTTTGTGGGTAGATGACTTTGTTCGTGGCACTCTAGCCCTAGTAAGCTTCACGGTATTTTCCTTGTTTTGTTGGCGACATTCATTTCAAATAAAAATAAATGTACGCTCATCACGTTGCGCTTTGGTCCGGTCATTTCCAGGATGATGCCCGTGACAGAACTACCCACCACCAAAGGACCAAGCAGTGTGGCCAGGAGAGGCAGCCCGGGACGGGGCGGTCGGCAAAGCCCAGGTTGGAACCAGAGCCAGTCGGGAAGAAGAAGGTGAACTTGGAGGGGAGTGAAGGGAGGGAAGCAGAGACAGTTAAGGAATTGATTTGGAGATTGGAGGAGAGAGTTAGGAGAGAGCTGTTGTGTTGGTGCTTGAGGCATGACATTCGCCCTACGGAGCATGTTGTCAGTTTAATGTCACCTGAGTCAGCTCTCCATACTCGTCCTGAGGTGCGTGCTAGCCGTCTGGTGAAGACTGTGCCAGCCCCACGCACATGGCATCCTGTGCGCCTCCCCAGCCCGGTGAGTCCTGCGCCTGCGCTCTGGAAGTGCCGGGCTAAAGTGGGCATTCAGCCTGGAAGAGTGGTGCCAAGGATACGCACCAGATCTCCAGTGCTCCCCCACAGCCCGGGTCATCCTGTGCCTCCTCCAAGGACCAGGCCTCCAGTAAGTCTCCCCAGCCAGAGTCCGGGGCCTGCAGCGAGGGTCCCCAGTCCGGGGCCTGCGGCGAGGGTCCCCAGTACGGGGCCGGCGGCGAGGGTCCAGAGCCTCCGGTGACTGTCCCCAGTCCGGGGCCGGCAGCGAGGGTCCCCAGTCCTGGGCCGGCAGCGAGGGTCCCCCGTCCGGGGCCTGCGGCGAGGCGGAGCGGGGTCTAAGTCCCACACCAGAGCTCGTAAGTAAGTATTTCACTGTAAGGTCTACACCTGTTGTATTTGGCATTTCACTGTAAGGTTAATAATGGTTGTATTCGAATACCTGTTGTATTCGGCACACCTGACAAATAACATTTGATTTGATTACATTTTATAGCTATCGCCAAATAGTAATATTATCTGTTTTGTAGTAGAAAGCGATGGGTTAGAAGAAGCCTACATAACTAACCCATAAAGTAAAATGCAACATCTGTTAATGGTAGGCTATGTAAACTTATTGAATTATTAATGAATTGATTTATCTTGTAATAGATGTTATTCAATTGGTAATATTAATGTTAGTCTTCTTCGAATGCCTCTTAGGGGGAAAGTAATCAAAAGTAACAAAGTCATTATTACTAAAAGTAATTTCGGTAATCCAAAAATCAAGTTACGGATTACAATTTTGGACAGGTAACTAACTGTAATGGATTACATTTACAAAGTAAACTACCCAAACCTGTCTAAAACATAGACATAAAGTATACAGTGTGTCTAGCCCCATATTTGCGAATATCTGTGAATGGTTGTTTTTCTTGTTTATCCAACCAATCATTGCTGTTTTAATGCTTGTTGTCTTTTGAGCGGTGGCTGCTCACACCTCAGTGATCACGCTCGATGGTTCTCAACCCCATATCTGCCATTTCCCCCAGCCCTTTGCCCTGAATGAATGGATACCCTCTCCTCCTCTCCATGGAAGGGGAGGCTAAACCTCCCCAGCCTAATCAGGGAGCTCAGGACGATTGTGGGAGCTAGGGGGCTCACGCCTTTGTTGCGGCCTTGACCATCTTGATGTGGTTGGCATTTTCTGGCGAGGTATGATGCCCCAGGGCTTTTTAATTTGCTCTCCATTGACTCCTGGTTAATTGGGTTGGTTAGCTGCATCCAGATTCCACTCCCAAGTTCAGCCATGTTAAACCCACATGGCATTTCTCACACACACACAAAGACACTGAGCCTCCTGGGACGGCTATGTGTAAGGAAAGGGAGGGAGGGAGAGATAGCTGAGTGGCAGGAGGGAGGGAGGAAGAGAGAGAAAGAGGGGTGGAGGAGGAGTAGGAGTATGGGGTGGTTTGGCCCTTAACCAAAGGAATTTTCAGCAATTACCCGGCTCATGCACATACATAGAGGCTCTGGACATGCATGTGGTTGTATTGTTCTATACCAGCTTTTAACATGACTACATCTGTAAGTAGTTGTATATTCTGTCATGACTGCGGTCTGTGCAATCAGGCATAATATGCATGTACCAGACAGGGTACAAGCAACCAACACTGACCACCACTAGTGGTTGAAGGATTATAAACATCACATGGTCAGGGATAGAGCCACGTATTTAGATGTATAATGCATAGCTCTGATCGGGGGTAGGCTGTGGCCTTCATCACTGTGGAGGAAAAACCAGACAAGTCACATTACCTTAGAAAAGCCCATCTGAAGTGGGGCTTACACCCCCCCATCTGCCTGGGTCTCCGGTGGGCGCCAGCATATGAAGTGCCCTGGACTAAGCGATAGGCTTTCTAAGTGTGTAATCATTTGTTTCTCCTCTGGGACTGTGTGAACCCAACGCTGGTTAATTGATGAAATCCAAGCGATTAAAATGCACCTTAGGAATCTCATTAAAGCCCTCCACGCGTCGATGGCTCTGCTTCAGACTGATGTTTTTCTCCTGGAGCCCAAGCAGGAGCAGACCAGGCCGGATTTACCCGGATAATGGTATTGGTTTCACATCAAGTAGGAAGCAGGAAGGAGACAGTGGATAAGCAAAGTTGGGACAGCTTCTTTCTCCCTCTATACTTGCCTCACTCTCTCACCCTCTTCAATCTCTGTCCTTATTCCTTAAGCCCACCTACTCAGGCAACCAAAATAACATTGATTTCCCATTATGTGTAGCAAGGCTCCTGCTGAGGAGGTCCTGTCGGTTGACTGGTTCTCAGACCTGACCTTAGAGAGAGTTTTGCACTGTGGTATCGATGTGATCCTGTGCTTGCTTTCCCAAAACAAAGTGATTGAACATGGTGCTGTTACACTAGCTTCCCTGGGATAGGGCTACAAAGTCTGGGAGGGGACAGGCTGTCTGAATAAAGGCTAGGCCCCATGACTTAGTTTAACCCCCAACTTGGTAAGCAATTGATCAATTTCAACAACAAGAGCAAGACTGTCAAAAGTCCTTTCAGAGTCATAGCATGAAACATGGTTATCTAAGCACCTTGCATATCAGTTGGTGATGTGAAAACATCCACATTGTTGAAGATCAAACAGGGGAGATATCCTATCAGTGGTAAACAACTACACTTTAAAAAGTGGGACAACGCTGTTGTTTATCTGAAGTGCTTTTACTGATTGGGAGATTGAAAATTATGCTTGGGTTCATTCAAACAACCTAAATAAAATAACAACATTTGACAGACCAATGTGATTTTTTTAATTGAATGAAAGCTCTAAAATTGCAATGCAGATTGAATATCAGTGGGGGCAATGTAGCAGCGGCAGCAGCCTATCAGAAGGGTTGGGGGCATGGCGTATTTGGGGCGTGGCTTTAAGTTTGCTCTTTTTGCCTATCTGTGAGAGTGAATGTCATCCTAGTTAATCTGGTCTACTGTAGTCGTTATTCACATGCAGATGTATACTGGCAGCACATGTAAAGATACCTGAATAAGTGCATGTGGTGCTAAGGAGCCTGATAATATTTTGGTTATTGTGTTTCTTGATTTACAGGGAAGTCATGTCATTTATTGTAACCTAAATGGAGAAGTTTGGTTTATTCCAGATTAAAAAGTGCATTTGTAACAAGATAACAAAACAAATGGGTTGTGTTCACATGAAATATTTGTTTTTATTTGTTATTTATTAGGTTTAACAAAAGGGGAAAGTAAATTGAGTGTTGAAAGAAATAGGTTGGAACTTGGAATATAGGTTTGGTAATAATCAAAGACATGAAAGGAAGTGACACATGAAGTGGTGTTGGAGTACCAAAGTAAAATGTTGACAACAGAAGGTCTCTGCCAGAGGACCACGAGGCATTGAACTCCAGACCTGTCTCTGCTCGGTGTACTGTATCTGTTCACACATGACCTCTGGGCTGCAGCGTAACCCTCAGTGACACAACAGTGCAGCTGTAAATCCAGCAGAATGAGAAGAGAATGCTCAAAGGTCAAGGAGGAGGTCATCAATATACACACAGAACACAGAGCTGAAGCAGAAAGGTTTTCAGTCGGGCCTTTCAGCTACAGTTGCTGTGCAGTCGTTTGATTGCCGTTCACCAAAGGGAGCAATTCACTCCTCGGATTAGGATAGACTGTTTTAGGATCTCTTTTAAATATGTCCACAGTTTAGGACCCCTCAGGTTCTCTCACAGGCTATTCCAGAGGCTGGGGGCATAATAACTAAAGGCTGCCTCTCAATGCATCTTGGTCCTAGGCTTTGGGATAGTTAAAAGGCCAGTGCCAGAGGACCTGAGGGACCTACTGGGTACATAACTTAAAAGCATGTCTGACATGTACTGGGGTGCACAATCATGAATTGATTTAAAAAAACAAAAAATAATCTTCAAATGAATTCTGAAACTTACAGGCAGCCAGTACAGAGACCTTAAAAGCTGTGTAATGTGTGCTCTCTGTCTGGTCTTGGTCAGTACCCACGCCGCAGCATTCTGTATGTTTTACAGTACAGAGACCTTAAAAGCTGTGTAATGTCTGCTCTCTGTCTGGTCTTGGTCAGTACCCACGCCGCAGCATTCTGTATGTTTTACAGTACAGAGACCTTAAAAGCTGTGTAATGTGTGCTTTCCGCCTGGTCTTGGTCAGTACCCACGCCGCAGCATTCTGTATGTTTTACAGTACAGAGACCTTAAAAGCTGTGTAATGTATGCTTTCCGCCTGGTCTTGGTCAGTACCCACGCCGCAGCATTCTGTATGTTTTACAGTACAGAGACCTTAAAAGCTGTGTAATGTGTGCTTTCCGCCTGGTCTTGGTCAGTACCCACGCCGCAGCATTCTGTATGTTTTACAGTACAGAGACCTTAAAAGCTGTGTAATGTATGCTTTCCGCCTGGTCTTGGTCAGTACCCACGCCGCAGCATTCTGTATGTTTTGCAGTTGACCGATGGCTTTTTTAGATCGACCAGACAGGGGAGCATTAGAGTAGTCAAGCCTGTTCGTAATAAAAGCATGGATGAGTCTCTCTGTATCAGCCTGAGAGAGAAATGTCCCCACCGTGGCAATGTTCCTCAGGCGGTACTAAGCTATTTTGGTCACATTCCTAATGTGTGATTGGAATTTAAGTTCAGAATCTAAAATAACAGTTTTTGTTACCTTTATTGCCCGTGAATGAAAATGTGTGGCCAGATTCTCTCTCTGGGCTTTGGCTCCAAAAAAATAGTACCTCTGAAGTTGTGAGCCTTCCAAGCATTTACAGTGCATTCAGAAAGTATTCAGACACCTTGACTTCTTCCACATTTTGTTACATTACAGTGTTATTCAAAAATGTATTACTTCGTTTTTTCCCTCATTTAAATTGGCAAGTCAGTTAAGAACCAATTCTTATTTACAATGATGGTCTACCCCGGCCAAACCCTAACCCGGACAACGCTGGGCCAATTGTACACCGCCCTATGGGACTCCCAATCACGGCCGGTTGTGGTACAGCCTGGAATCGAACCATGGTCTATAGTGATGCAACTAGCACTGAGATGCAGTGCCTTCTGGAAGATTCTCCGCTCCACAGAGGAATGCTGGAGCTCTGTCAGAGTCACCATTGGGTTCTTGGTCACCTCCCTGACCAAGGCCCTTCGCCCTGGATTGCTCAGTTTGGCCGGGCGGCCAGCTCTAGGAAGAGTCTTGGTGGTTCCAAACTTCTTTTGTTAAAGAATGAAAGTGTTCTTGCTGCATAACCTTCAATGCTGCATAATTGTTCTGGTACCCTTCCCCAGATCTGTGCCTCGACACAATCCTGTCTCTGAGATCTACGGACAATTTCTTCGACTTCATGACTTGGTTTTTGCTCTGTCATGCACTGTCAACTGTGGGACTTTATATAGACAGATGTGTGCCTTTCCAAATCATGCCCAATCAATTGAATTTACCACAGGTGGTTTCCAATCAAATTGTAGAAAGATCTCAAGAATGATTCATGGAAACAGGATGCACCTGAGCTCAATTTCAAGTCTCATAGCAAAGGTTCTGAATACTTATGTACTGTAAGGTATTTCTGGTATTTTTTTTGCAAATGTAAACCTGTTTTCGCTTTGTCATTATGGAGTATTATGTGCAGAATGATGAGGACAATTTCATTTTTTTATCCATTTTAGAATAAGGCTGTAATGTAACAAAAATGTGGATAAAGGGAAGGGGTCTAAATACTTTCCAAATGCACTGTAAATAACTAATACAGTCGTATAATTTGTCTGTGGAGTTAAAATCCTCTGGTGACACAGAAATGTAAAGTTGTGTTTCATCGGCGTGGTAGTGAAAATCAATGCTGTGCTTTATGATAACACGGCCAAGGGGTAACATATAGAAACTGAACAGTACCAGACCCAAAATCAAATCTTGTGGAACGCCACATGTGATATGTATTTTCTCAGAGTTATGTTCACCAAGGGTGGGAAAAAAACCTCTTGACCGGTTAAATAGGTCCTAAACCTATTTAGAACTGGACCGGAGAGGCCAACCAACCTTTCCAGTCTGTATTACCTCAATGACAGTAAAAGGTCATTATACTGCACTGATTTGAAAAATATATAATCAAGGAAGTAAAAGCAGATATACGGAATTTCTACACAACATGTAACTTTAATATAACATCAACGTTCAGCACTGGAGGATTCCCGTGGTCAAATTCAATATCACTAATTCAACAGTCACAGAGTACATTTACTGGTCCCCACCCTCTGTTCCCAAGCAGTTGTCAATCACGCTAGTCTGACACGCCCTGAGCTGTGTGCTGCTGATTTGGAGAGCTCATTAACCCAGGCCTGTTTTGGAGGAGAGCGTGCCCTGTCTGTCCTAGGCCCAATGTGAGATGTTCCTCCGGACAGAGACAGGCTGATCAGTAGAGTTGAAATATCTGGGCTCTATCCATTACAATTGCTGGGAGTTTATATATGGAGTGTGCGACTTTCTTTCTTTTGATAGTTTATAGAAATATTGGTCCTGGAGATATAATATAAAGAAGTAACATACTGTTATTACACCGTTAAGACTGAATAATGAGAAAGGGCAATATTCACATGGATTTGAAAGGTATGATACCGTATGTTCAGTGAAACAATAGAGGTGGAATCAACAAAGTGTTGCCCAGACCTCAACACTATTTAACTCTTTATTTCCTTTTTATTCTTTATGTTTGCACATTTTCATTCAACCACGCTGGATCAGACTTCAGAATGCTAACTTGGAACACTGAGCGTTTCCATGTCGGGTGCCAAGATGTTATGACATGAAGAAATAGTGCCTCTAAAACTATTCTGCCACTGCAGGAATATAAATCATTATTTATTACCACAGAAAACACAAAGAAAATGGAATTGAGGAACGAACAATGGAAAAGAGGAAATCGAGGAAACATGCATTAAATGTGCTTTGGTTTACTCTTGTTCGCTTTTATAGTTTGGTTGTATTTATTTTGAATGGGAGGCTCCTTGTGTAATGTGGGCTGGGATCTAAAATAACGGAGGCTGGACGGTGCAGATGGAAATGACCACTGAATGGCCAATTGAGACCACTAATGTCCCTAGACTAGTGTTGACCACACTGTCTAGCATCCTCCTCATGGCTAAATATAGGATGGAAATATCAAGCAGTAAATATGGTCATTGGAAGGAAGAGCTGAGCAATCACAAAAGTTCAGCATGGGACTTTGGAAGCAACAAGACAAATTAAGAAAACAAGGGAAATTTGGCATGTTTTTTTGTACCTTTTATTTAACTAGGAAAAACCCATTGAGACACATAGTCTCTTTTGCGAGGGAGACCTGGCCAAGAAAGCACTAGCACAATTGCTCAAGGGAAGTGCTTAAGGTGAGGGTTTGTTCAGACTTTATGAAGTCCTATCCGACCTGTCTACTTAATTCAGGGAATCGCACTGACTGACTGACTTTGTACCCGTCTTTCTCTTCTTCCAGCTTTTGGACTGTCTCGTCATATCTTGCCCTTCTACATTTGATCGGGGTCTTGTTTTTGAGACAAGTTCCTGTCAGACTTAGCTACTGAGTACCGGTCATCTTCTCATTTGATTGGGTTGGATGGGGAGCATCGCTTGGCAACTATTTTCAGGTCTCTCCAGAGATGTTTGATCGGGTTTGATTGTCACATCTAGCCAGTTTCCCTGTCTACATTTTATAGGCCTAACCTTGTTCATTTTCACCCCAGTTACCTAACATAAGCTGTGTGGGTGGTAGGAGTGGAGAAGCGTCTAGCCTGTCTATTCCTTTGGCAGCGGTACCTTTTTCTCCACTTGCAGATTCTCCTGTGAATTTGACTTCTTAAACATGGGTTTATTCATGGCTCTCTGGCTGTGTGATAACCCCTCTCTCTCTCTCTCTCTAACGGGGGCTGTATGCGTCTGTATAAATGAGGTGCTGCTGCGTACGTCCGTTTTCCCCTGCAGGTATTAATCATTCAGACTGAGCAGGACTGTGTCTGATGTCTGGACTACACTTACTTACATTCACAGGTTTCTTTATCTGTACTTGTAAAGCTGAATGGGTGTCTTAAGCCCCTATTCTCCAGCTACCCTATGCGACTCTGTCATTGTCGTTTCCTCCACTATCTCCCTCGCCTTCCTCCATTCTTGCCATCCTTCTTGTGTTTGCTCTCGCTCTCTCCTTCTCTCTGTCAGACTATTCTCTCTCTCAAACCCCTCTATCCCCTTTTCTCTTGCCCCCGTCGCTCATGCACTACACACGCACCTTTGATGACTGCCAATTCAGTAATAGTCTGTTTTCGTCCGTCTCTTATTGTGAGGCATTTTCTATGTTTTCCTTTAGCGATCTGTGTCAGAGAGGAGCCTGGGGAGAGGAGGAGAACACTGCAGTACCATGGACCTGAACCAACCAAGCTGCATCTTCCTGTAGAGGTAAAGCTATCCTGCAGTGCATCTTATCTCTGTAGCTGATTCTACGCTCCTCCTTCCGAACCTGAGGGGGGCAGTGTTCTGTTCTGCAGTGTTCTGCTCGACACAGCCACCAGGCAGCTCAGAGAAACAGCTAACAACGTGGCTGCAGGGCGGTGTGACCCTGTCTCAAGCCAGTTCTGAAGAGGGCGGGCTGCCTGGCTCTTCGCCAGCCGTTGCAAGCTGTGTAAAAGTCCTGCGGCCCCATCACATATAGCCAATGTTACATTGGTTCCAGCCCCTCTCTGCTTCTCTATGCTTCCCCGCCATCTGTGCTCTTAATGAAGCTGTCGAGAAGCTGTCATTCACTCATGAATGACTACGCCTCTCAGGCTGATTGAAAGCGCTATGTTAGCCAGCGGGGATTTAGCTACGAACCAACGCCAGAGGGAGTGGGAGAAAGTAACTTTTCAAAACTGCAGAGGACTTATTTTCAGCGCAGCACGGCCACTCGAGAAACGTGTACCTGACGACGCAAGCTAATTTGAAGACAGACCTGTGAGGGATCCAGCTCTGTAGGTCTACATGGTTTATTTTAAAGGGAGCACAGCTATGTGAATGTGTAAGAGCATAACAGTTGAGTGATTAATAAGTCATGATAAATCCCAGTGTGTTTGTCAGCACAGCGAGGCCTCGGGTTTGGGAACAAAAGGGAAGTCCCATCTCTGGTGATGAAGTCATGGCAACGATCTACTGCCAAGCCTTTGGATAGAGATGGAGGGGTTGGTGTTGGATAGGGAGGGGTGGGGTGGGGAGGGGTGCTGAATCATGTTCACCTAGTGTCACACATGCCTGATCGGAGCAGGGGGGCTTTCTAATACTTGGTCTCTCCACACCCCTTGTTAACTCAACCACTCTGTTGTTTCACAACCCTTAGAGCCCCTCATTCATTTGCAGTTAATTCAGCAAGGATTATTAGGAATAGAGCCTGGGATGAAGAAATATGGGTTTATTATTTACCAGATGTATATTTTTTTCTATAGTGACGGTGGTGGTTTTCGCAGCATCGGAGCATTATTAGGGGAATAAAATGTGTTAATTTCATTCCCATGCATTGGTAACATTATGTCATTACCACATCTTGGTAACTGTATAGTAATATCATCATAATTCAGATCAGATCACTTGAGAGAAATTGGATATGAGATTACTGAAAAAGAGCACCCGTTGGAAGCCTGAGCGACTTATAACACTGAATAGTAATTGCTATGCCGTTATGCACGTCTGTCGTGAGTCATAATCTCAGCCGTCTGCGTGTATTGCTGTATAGTACGTGTTCTAACAAGCCAGCCAGCTCAATCTTAATTACACTGCTTGGCTTTATCTCATATGACCATCATCCCTACTAATGTAATGATCGTCCCCCAGGCTGTAGTTGTTCAGTGATATAGAGAACCAAAGACAAATACAGTTGGATGGTGGTTCAAAGGGGGGTTTTGTGACCATGATGAAGTGATGTGTGTTGCTTTTTCCACTGGAGCCTGGTAAGAGGGCTGTTTTCGGAGAGGGGACGGTTGCTGCCTAGATTGATGAGTCAGCAGCCCCCGGAGCCAGGGGTTGTTCTGGGCCATAAGGGCCCGCGGTGTGGCCTCTCTTCCTGGTGCGCACTCTCCTTCTGCACGCCCTCCTCCGAGTGGAACAAGGAGGGGAGAAGTTAGTGCCAAATGCCGAGCCAAAGAGGCCCACTGCCACCGCACCAGATCCAGCACCACCAGGCCCAAAGAGGACGGCTCCGGCTCTCATCCAGAGACCACTAAGCCTGGACAGACACCCACAACCACAGGAGCTCAACACACTGCCTTGCACAGCACACAGTCCCTTCGTTTAGACAGACACTCTTTCATTTCTCCCCCCCTCTCTCTCTCTCTATGGCTGGCACACTTGCATGTCAATGTGCTAAATCTATTAAGCATTACCAGCTCTGCAAAAATGTAGCATAATTAAATAACTTTGTGAATTACCACTTTGCTTTATGTTGGGGTGAAGATTAAACTGTACTTTTTATGACCGAAGAACAAAGAGAATTGAGTTCTAGAGTTTTGACAGCAGGGCCCAGAAAGCAATCTCCATTCCAAAGAGGTTTGGGTAAAAATCCCTCTTTCTCAGCAGTCATAATAAACAAAGACCATCATCATCTCTCTCTCATGATCAGAAAGATTTGATGTTATGCCTCAATTGAGTTTGCCAGAGAAGGATTTAAATCCAGGACCTAATCTAATACGGTCTCTCTCTCTCTCTCTCTCTCTCTCTCTCCCCTTCAACCTTTCCCTCTTTTTCGCACTCTCCTTCTCCCTCCATCTGCCTCACTCTTTCTTCCCCTCCCTCTGTCTTTCTCACACTCCCTACCTCCCTCCACCTCCTCCCTGTCTGCACGGAAGTGAGCACTCCGTCTCCATGCTTTGCCTGGACAGGACTCAAGAGATAATGGTTGTAGCTACATGGCCCACAAATCAGGACAGATTTATTCCAACATCGCTGGCCGTGTCCTGGGCCAAAGGATCGCCATCGCCCCCGGAGTGCTGTCCTCAGGAGCGACAAGGACGAAAAGGGGAATGAGGAGAATGAGCCACCAGGGTCTGGGTGACGTGACGGGGAACGAGCTGGGCCACACAGAGATCAGACGCTGCGCCACGCTCCCCTGTGTTCCTCTTTAAACAGCTTCCTGCACTAGACCTCATTATACTGTGCCCTAGCCTCACTCTGGTGACATTCTCAGTTCTCTCACACACATACTCTCTCTACGTCATATAGATTACAGCTCTCACTGAAGAGCTGAGGCTAGATTTGCACTGGGTCTAGACTGCAGTGTCCTCTGTAGCTCAGTTAGCAGAGCATGGCACTTGCTATGCCAGGATAGCGGGTTCGATTCCCTTGGCCACTCATATGTAAAAAAAAAAATGATGCATGCATGAGTTGCTTTGGATAAAATAATCTGCTAAATGACATGTATTATTATTACACACATTGGGCTCTGATTTTGGTTGGAGGTGCAAGTGTCTAATTTCTTCTTGGAATGAATTGTGTCATGTAAATACTGGCGAATTGGCTTTTCTTTTGCCTTTACGGCAGCTTCGGCAATTTACCTGTCTAACATCAGCTGGCTTGTGCTGAGGTGGGAGGGATTTAAATGGTTGAGGTGTGTACTTACAAACGTGTGCCAATATGACAATTTCAGTGAGCGCAACTAGGAGAATTTAAGACGGGTCTTTATTTTTGTATTTATTTTATTACATATTAAAACATACAATCTACATGCAGTGAAGCCGCTCAACATTTACAATATATTCAGTCATCTAGCAGACACTCCCATCCAGAGCACCTACAGGAGCAGCCAGAGTCAAGCTCCCCACCCAAGGGCACGTCAACAGATCCCCCACCAAATCGGGTCCCGAACCAGAGACCCATTGGCCACCGACCCAAGCTCCCAACCGCCAGTCCGCCAATCCAAGATCCCCCACAGTTCACCTAGAGCTGCTCCTCAACCATCCGAGACCACCCTGTTCGGATTTTTACGCAGCACATACTGTATCTTTCAACTATTCTGTGATGTTTAACATACAATTTGAACCTATCTAATTGAATAGAATCCACAGATTGCGAGTTAAAGATAAATACTTTTACTAAGAATATTAGTATATTAGTAATTGACTGACCCGGTCTCTCCAGATCTCCTAACAGTACTATTTCTAGGGTCAACTTTAGATTAATGCTATGAATTTTCAGCCATTTCTGAACCTGAGACCAGAAACAGGCGACCTGAGGGCAATACCAAAACAAATGGTCTATTGATTCTGCATCTGCAGAGCTGCGATGATTTTATACCCAAAATATTCAACATTTTGTTGAAGGCAAGAATTCTGAACGATAAGTTTAGCTGAAAAGTTTTGAATCTTGCATCGTTTCATGTATGAACTCATACACCCTGTGCCATGAAATTGGTGCATCAAAAATCTCTTGCCAGCTATTTTGCAATCTGTATGACACAGCTGTCAACATCCTGGTCCTCAACTTAAACTGGTTTACTTAACTATTTTTGCTATTTTTGTTCCTCTGCCAGTTTTGATCCTTTATACATTTACATTTACATTTAAGTCATTTAGCAGACGCTCTTATCCAGAGCGACTTACAAATTGGTGCGTTCACCTTAAGACATCCAGTGGAACAGCCACTTTACAATAGTGCATCTAAATCTTTTAAGGGGGGGGGGGGGAGAAGGATTACTTTATCCTATCCTAGGTATTCCTGAAAGAGGTGGGGTTTCAGGTGTCTCCGGAAGGTGGTGATTGACTCCGCTGTCCTGGCGTCGTGAGGGAGTTTGTTCCACCATTGGGGGGCCAGAGCAGCGAACAGTTTTGACTGGGCTGCGCGGGAACTGTACTTCCTCAGTGGTAGGGAGGCGAGCAGGCCAGAGGTGGATGAACGCAGTGCCCTTGTTTGGGTGTAGGGCCTGATCAGAGCCTGGAGGTACTGAGGTGCCGTTCCCCTCACAGCTCCGTAGGCAAGCACCATGGTCTTGTAGCGGATGCGAGCTTCAACTGGAAGCCAGTGGAGAGAGCGGAGGAGCGGGGTGACGTGAGAGAACTTGGGAAGGTTGAACACCAGATGGGCTGCGGCGTTCTGGATGAGTTGTAGGGGTTTAATGGCACAGGCAGGGAGCCCAGCCAACAGCGAGTTGCAGTAATCCAGACGGGAGATGACAAGTGCCTGGATTAGGACCTGCGCTGCTTCCTGTGTGAGGCAGGGTCGTACTCTGCGGATGTTGTAGAGCATGAACCTACAAGAACGGGCCACCGCCTTGATGTTAGTTGAGAACGACAGGGTGTTGTCCAGGATCACGCCAAGGTTCTTAGCGCTCTGGGAGGAGGACACAATGGAGTTGTCAACCGTGATGGCGAGATCATGGAACGGGCAGTCCTTCCCCGGGAGGAAGAGCAGCTCCGTCTTGCCGAGGTTCAGCTTGAGGTGGTGATCCGTCATCCACACTGATATGTCTGCCAGACATGCAGAGATGCGATTCGCCACCTGGTCATCAGAAGGGGGAAAGGAGAAGATTAATTGTGTGTCGTCTGCATAGCAATGATAGGAGAGACCATGTGAGGTTATGACAGAGCCAAGTGACTTGGTGTATAGCGAGAATAGGAGAGGGCCTAGAACAGAGCCCTGGGGACGCCAGTGGTGAGAGCGCGTGGTGAGGAGACAGATTCTCGCCACGCCACCTGGTAGGAGCGACCTGTCAGGTAGGACGCAATCCAAGCGTGGGCCGCGCCGGAGATGCCCAACTCGGAGAGGGTGGAGAGGAGGATCTGATGGTTCACAGTATCGAAGGCAGCCGATAGGTCTAGAAGGATGAGAGCAGAGGAGAGAGAGTTAGCTTTAGCAGTGCGGAGGGCCTCCGTGATACAGAGAAGAGCAGTCTCAGTTGAATGACTAGTCTTGAAACCTGACTGATTTGGATCAAGAAGGTCATTCTGAGAGAGATAGCGGGAGAGCTGGCCAAGGACGGCACGTTCGAGAGTTTTGGAGAGAAAAGAAAGAAGGGATACTGGTCTGTAGTTGTTGACATCGGAGGGATCGAGTGTAGGTTTTTTCAGAAGGGGTGCAACTCTCGCTCTCTTGAAGACAGAAGGGACGTAGCCAGCGGTCAGGGATGAGTTGATGAGCGAGGTGAGGTAAGGGAGAAGGTCTCCGGAAATGGTCTGGAGAAGAGAGGAGGGAATAGGGTCAAGCGGGCAGGTTGTTGGGCGGCCGGCCGTCACAAGACGCGAGATTTCATCTGGAGAGAGAGGGGAGAAAGAGGTCAGAGCACAGGGTAGGGCAGTGTGAGCAGAACCAGCGGTGTCGTTTGACTTAGCAAACGAGGATCGGATGTCGTCGACCTTCTTTTCAAAATGGTTGACGAAGTCATCTGCAGAGAGGGAGGAGGGGGAGGGGGAGGAGGATTCAGGAGGGAGGAGAAGGTGGCAAAGAGCTTCCTAGGGTTAGAGGCAGATGCTTGGAATTTAGAGTGGTAGAAAGTGGCTTTAGCAGCAGAGACCGAAGAGGAAAATGTAGAGAGGAGGGAGTGAAAGGATGCCAGGTCCGCAGGGAGGCGAGTTTTCCTCCATTTCCGCTCGGCTGCCCGGAGCCCTGTTCTGTGAGCTCGCAATGATTCGTCGAGACACGGAGCAGGAGGGAGGACCGAGCCGGCCTGGAGGATAGGGGACATAGAGAATCAAGGGATGCAGAAAGGGAGGAGAGGAGGGTTGAGGAGGCAGAATCAGGAGATAGGTTGGAGAAGGTTTGAGCAGAGGGAAGAGATGATAGGATGGAAGAGGAGAGAGTAGCGGGGAGAGAGAGCGAAGATTGGGACGGCGCGATACCATCCGAGTAGGGGCAGTGTGGGAAGTGTTGGATGAGAGCAAGAGGAAAAGGATACAAGGTAGTGGTCGGAGACTTGGAGGGGAGTTGCAGTGAGGTTAGTGGAAGAACAGCATCTAGTAAAGATGAGGTCGAGCGTATTGCCTGCCTTGTGAGTAGAGGGGGAAGGTGAGAGGGTGAGGTCAAAAGAGGAGAGGAGTGGAAAGAAGGAGGCAGAGAGGAATGAGTCAAAGGTAGACGTGGGGAGGTTAAAGTCGCCCAGAACTGTGAGAGGTGAGCCGTCCTCAGGAAAGGAGCTTATCAAGGCATCAAGCTCATTGATGAACTCTCCGAGGGAACCTGGAGGGCGATAAATGATAAGGATGTTAAGCTTGAAAGGGCTGGTAACTGTGACAGCATGGAATTCAAAGGAGGCGATAGACAGATGGGTAAGGGGAGAAAGAGAGAATGACCACTTGGGAGAGATGAGGATCCCGGTGCCACCACCCCGCTGACCAGAAGCTCTCGGGTGTGCGAGAACACGTGGGCGGACGAAGAGAGAGCAGTAGGAGTAGCAGTGTTATCTGTGGTGATCCATGTTTCCGTCAGTGCCAAGAAGTCGAGGGACTGGAGGGGGGCATAGGCTGAGATGAACTCTGCCTTGTTGGCCGCAGATCGGCAGTTCCAGAGGCTACCGGAGACCTGGAACTCCACGTGGGTCATGCGCGCTGGGACCACCAGATTAGAGTGGCCGCGGCCACGCGGTGTGGAGCGTTTGTATGGTCTGTGCAGAGAGGAGAGAACAGGGATAGACAGACACATAGTTGACAGGCTACAGAAGAGGCTACGCTAATGCAAAGGAGATTGGAATGACAAGTGGACTACACGTCTCGAATGTTCAGAAAGTTAAGCTTACGTAGCAGGAATCTTATTGACTAAAATAATTCAAATGATACAGTACTGCTGAAGTAGGCTAGCTGGCAGTGGCTGCGTTGTTGTTGTTCTATCTCTCTATAGTGCTGTTTCTTGTATTATGGTCTCTTGTTTCTTTAGAGGTTTCACTTTGTTGTCCTTTTCTTTTCCTTTTTCTTCTGTCCTTATTTTGTCTTCCTTTCTTCTGTTAACTAGATATTTTTTGTTGTTATTATTTGTAAGCTAGCTAGCTTCTTCCAGGAGAGTCCCTAGCAACTGCTTAGCAACAAGTAAACAATTCAGCTAGCAATTCAGCTAGCTAAGATAACTGTACAATTTTATGAAAAATAGTTACTTCTTCAAAAGCCTGTCTTTTTGGTTTGTTCCTTGTTTTATCTTCTATTGAGTCTGGCAGTTTTCTCTTGATTTTTTCGATGTACTTCACTCTAAAAAACCATTTAAATCTCAATATATACAGGAGCTCATTTTTCAGCAGCTGCTCTTTATATTGGGCAGACAAACCAGTTCCCCACCTCTTCCTGCTGACACCTACCTCCTAAATTTTGGGGGTAATTCTCTAATCAATTGGTTGTAATCTTGGATTGAGAATTCCAATTTACAATAACATTTTAAAACAAAATACCCTTTTCAAAAGCTGGTCTTAGCAGTAACACAATTGGTTATGGCGCACACAGTCTTACTAATGGTACCCAAACTACCATGCACTGACCCGACGCACACTCACTAGACTATATATACAGTGGGGCAAAAACGTATTTAGTCAGCCACCAATTGTGCAAGTTCTCCCACTTAAAAAGATGAGAGAGGCCTGTAATTTTCATCATAGGTACACTTCAACTATGACAGACAAAATGAGGGGGAAAACTCCAAAAAATCACATTGTAGGATTTTTAATGAATTTATTTGCAAATTATGGTGGAAAATAAGTATTTGGTCACCTTCAAACAAGCAAGATTTCTGGCTCTCACAGACCTGTAACTTCTTCTTTAAGAGGCTTCTCTGTCCTCCACTCGTTACCTGTATTAATGGCACCTGTTTGAACTTGTTATCAGTATAAAAGACACCTGTCCACAACCTCAAACAGTCACACTCCAAACTCCACTATGGCCAAGACCAAAGAGCTGTCAAAGGACACCAGAAACAAAATTGTAGACCTGCACCAGGCTGGGAAGACTGCATCTGCAATAGGTAAGCAGCTTGGTTTGAAGAAATCAACTGTGGGAGCAATTATTACGATATGGAAGACATACAAGACCACTGATAATCTCCCTCAATCTGGGGCTCCACGCAACATCTCACCCCATGAGATGTAAAATGATCACAAGAACGGTGAGCAAAAATCCCAGAACCACACGGGGGGACCTAGTGAATGACCTGCAGAGAGCTGGAACCAAAGTAACAAAGCCTACCATCAGCAAGGGCATTGAAGATGAAACGTGGCTGGGTCTTTCAGCATGACAATGATCCCAAACACACCGCCCGGGCAACGAAGGAGTGGCTTCGTAAGAAGCATTTCAAGGTCCTGGAGTGGCCTAGCCAGTCTCCAGATCTCAACCCCATAGAAAATCTTTGGAGGGAGTTGAAAGTCTGTGTTGCCCAGCAACAGCCCCAAAACATCACTGTTTTAGAGGAGATCTGCATGGAGGAATGGGCCAAAATACCAGCAACAGTGTGTGAAAACCTTGTGAAGACTTACAGAAAACATTTGACCTCTGTCATTGCCAACAAAGGGTATATATAACAAACTTTTGTTATTGACCAAATACTTATTTTCCACCATAATTTGCAAATAAATTCATAAAAAATCCTACAATGTGATTTTCTGGATTTTTTTTCTCATTTTGTCTGTCATAGTTGAAGTGTACCTATGATGAAAATTACAGGCCTCTCTCATCTTTTTAAGTGGGAGAACTTGCACAATTGGTGGCTGACGAAATACTTTTTTGCCCCACTGTACACACCACATACAGTACACCCTCACACACACTACATTGACACTCCCACACTAAACATACACATTCACATACACTACGTACAGTACGCACACACAAACACACATAACACACACATACAGACCGACACAACACACACATACATTCACATTACACACACACGCACGCACCCTCATTTTTGCACTCATGATTTACTCCTACTACTCCTTTATTTTTCATTCATATCTATCTGGATGCCTAGTCACTTTACCCTGCCTTCATGTACATATCTACCTCAAATACCTTATTATTATCTGTCTGGATGCCTAGTCACTTTACCCTGCCTTCATGTACATACAGTATCTACCTCAAATACCTTATTATTATCTGTCTGGATACCTAGTCACTTTACCCTGCCTTCATGTACATATCTACCTCAAATACCTTATTATTATCTGTCTGGATGCCTAGTCACTTTACCCTGCCTTCATGTACATACAGTATCTACCTCAAATACCTTATTATTATCTGTCTGGGTGCCTAGTCACTTTACCCTGCCTTCATGTACATATCTACCTCAAATACCTTATTATCTGTCTGGATGCCTAGTCACTTTACCCTGCCTTCATGTACATACAGTATCTACCTCAAGTACCTGGTACCTCTGCACATTGATCTGGTACTGGTACTCCCTCTATACAGCTCCATTCTTGTGTATTTTATTTTATTCATTTTGTGTTACAATGTTTCTATTTGTAAACTCTGCATTGTTGGGAAGGGCTTGTAAGCAAACATTTCACAGTAGTCTACACCAGTTGTCGCCGGTGCATGTGACATACAAATTGGATATGTACATCACCAGTGTTTTATTACACTATCACAAGCCTTTTTGTTGATATTGGACATTCTTTTTAAACATTTGGACTCGTTATGTGCGTTGCCCCTTGCATGAAAGGTGTGAGTGACAGTAGGAAGCATGTTTAGGAAAATCAAGTTACTTAAAAAGAATCCTCATTGTTTTTCCTTCCTAATGTTGTCCAAAAAATGCATCTTCCACTTTCAAATCTCATGAATTCCAGTGTGCTGAGTCTGTTCGTAGGCTATATTTGCCTGGGTGTTTGTTTACCTTTCACGTGGCAAAGTCACGACAGGCCATATCAACGGCAATGGTAGGCTATATATTTTGGACATTCTCTTTATATTGGATCTTTTTCCAGCTCATGTGAAAGGTTTGAATGTGTGTAAAAACCCTCCACCCTCCGTATGCTGGTAACTATTCAGACATAGCCTGTCTTTTTTTTGTTTTGAACTAGGTAAGTCAGTTATGAACAAATTCTTATTTTCAATGACGGCCTAGGAACAGTGGGTTAACTGCCTGTTCAGGGGTAGAACAACAGATTTGTACCTTGTCAGCTCGGGGATATGACCTTGCAACCTTTCGGTTACTAGTCCAACACTAACCACTAAGCTACCCTTCCACCCCTTGCCTAAAACAAGTTATTTATTTATTAGAATTTGACTAGAATTATTCAGTCTTTTTAGGTCTCATCAATAGTGAATTTAATCTTGCTTATTGACAACGTTTGGCTTGTCCATGGCTCAGACATAATGCATTTTACAGTAGGTCTATATCAGTGTGAATGCTATGTTAACAATATATTTCCATACAGAAGCCATGGAATTACTGCTCAAAAACAGAATCTACAATTATAGGATAGGCCTGCATTTAGTTAATTGGACAGTAAGGGGTCAAGTTGACACACCTTCAACACGTTTATTCATCAAAAGCCCCTTCGCACCACCGCCAGCTACTGTGACCATAATTCTGGCTGTGAAAATAGCAAAAAGAATTCTCACTCACCCCTGAACCTATTGCGCTACCGCCAACGCTCCTGTTTTCTATTGTGTTAGGTTTGTTACAATAAAGCCGTGCACATACCTGTCATAATCAGACTTTCATAACTAATATCTCGAAATTCAGAATATATACTAATTGCCTCTGTCGTGAAAATTGTTCTTCAAACATGATTTTAAAAAAGTATAGGCCTCACTCATCACAAATTGTAAAACAAACTCCTAAAGGCATGACTGACATCGGGAAAAGAGGGTATTGGTTATAAGCTGATATAGGCTATGACTGTCTGACTAGTGGCTTGTGTGGATATTTTAGTATGGTGATTAGCCAGAGTCTAAACTACCTGTGTTCAGGGCTTAATTGGTAAATTGGGAGGTGCCAGAACAAAAAGTGAGGACGAGAAAGGTGTGGCCTGGGAAATGCTCTGTGGTACCGGAAAGTGTGAGACATATATTTTTGGACTTTATAATAAAGCATTGCAAGGCATGTCATCACATTTGTGTAGTGGCATAGAGCAACTTACAGAAGTTGCACACGAGGGAACATTTTTCATAGCCAAGAGTATGGGAAAAAATTTGGTCTTTTAGAAATGTATTCCATGTAATTCTACATCATTTAAAAAATATATAAAACATATATTTTATGAAACATTGACCTTACTGCTATTAGCCCTTAGAAACGCATTGAATAACCAATTCATACATAGAAAAAACAAGTCAAAAATGTGTTTTGTTTCAAAAGTTTCTGTGCTATATCTGAGAGATATAAGAAAGATCATGAAATTATTATTTAAAACATTTTTTCTCTCCATATTTAAACAATTTATTTTGGCACTAAACTACTTCCAAAACAGAGAACATCATGTTTGTGAGAGCCTCATCTTATAGGCCAAACAGTTCAGACGCTTTCGTGAGAAGACCGATTTTAGGCATGTCTCATGGTCGGACAAACGCCGCTGTAGCTCGGCCACCTTCCACCACAGATGCGGAAGGCTGACATAGGTGGTGGATTGAGATGCAGCCCACGCAAAACAAAACAAACATATCTCTACCTTAGACAGATTTTGATGGAGATTTTTTTTGATTATGCTAATTACATTTCCACGGGGGCGCGGACATCAACTCTAGGGGGTTTTAATACCTCACAAACGATGGAAATGACAGGCTACCTTGACACTGACAAACTGAGATCAATAAAAACGACTTTGTCTTAAATCCATCAATATCCTAGGCCTGGATGTGTGGAGACACACATATTGTAGGGTACAATATGAGGAGGAAATTATAGTCCTAAAAGCTAAAAGCTTTCCAGTTTCACTGACTCACCCAATTATGTGCAGCTCACTCGCCAGAGCTGGTCGATGCTCGTGTCAAAAGCCTACCTCTTTCTTTTGTTTTACTTTGTAAAATAACATTCGCTCAATAGGCCTATTTAGAAGTTGAATATGTTGGTATCCTACAGCAGACAGATTAGAGTCTTCTCTTTTCAGCAGGAGCCATTTGCTTTCCAACCTGTGTTTTCTCGCGATTGTATTTGAAATATTGCGAAAGACCGGTTTTGTCTGTATGCTCTTCACTGACAGATTTGCCACATGTTTCCGACGGTAGGCTATGCCTTGTTATTGGACTACACGCAATCAAATGAAATAAAACTTTATTCATTCAGCACATTTCAGGCATGGAATGCAACGTAAATGTGCGTCACAAAAAAAGTATATCATAATAATATCAATATTTGCTACACAACAAACTTAAGATAAAAACTAAAGAATAACAATAAAAACTGAATTCTAAAATGTACACTAAGGAAAATAAAAGCTAAAAATGTGTTTTAAGATCTCTTTTAAATATGTCCATAGTTTTGGCCCCCCTCAGTTTTTCTGGCAGGCTGTTCCAGAGGCATAATAAGTAAAGGCTGCCTCTCCATGCCTCTTGGTCCTAGGCAATCCCTTTTTTTTTTTTAAAGAAGCTATTGATCCTCTGTGGCTAAATTATAGGCCTACTCGTGGTGTAACAGGCCTAGTGTAACGGCTTTCTAATGGTGAAGGAGAGTCGGACCAAACTGCAGCGTGTCTATTGCGACTCATCTTTAATAAACAAACGTAACACACAACAAAACACTAACACTACAAAACGAAAACCGAAAACAGCCTATACAAGTGTCTACTAACCTCTAACAAGGACATCAAGACACACAGGACAATCACCCACAATATAACCAAAGAATATGGGTGCCTAAATATGGTTCCCAATCAGAGACAACGGTAAACACCTGCCTCTGATTGAGAACCACTTCAGACAGCCATAGACTCTCCTAGAACACCCCACTAAGCTACAATCCCACTATACACACATACCAAAATCCCAAGACAAAACACACCACAATACAAAAACTCTATGCCACACCCTGGCCTGACCCAATACATGAAGAAAACACAAAATACTTAGACCAGGGCGTGACACCTAGGCTATTCTGAATTATTGAATTTCTTTCTGACAGACAGACAGCATTCATTCTATAACTTTGGGAAATGTATTTCAATTTATCAGGGGTGCTCCAGCACCTCCAGCACCTCCAGCACTCTTCCCGAGGCTAGGATTCTATGAGGAAATGAATTATGAAGTGCTGCGGGTAGACTATCAGCAAACGGGCCAAATCAAATGTTATGCTGCTGTGGCAGTACTGTTGCTATTTAAACTAGGTAGCTTGCTACACACACTCGACCACTGACCGCATTTAAAACCATGCATGTTTGGATACCGGGGTACAGGGCAGACTGGGAGAAAGGCACAATGGGTGCATGTGAGCTCCATACCGAAGCAGTCTAACGGACAGGGTAGGGGTGGCGAACCTGACGACCTCACGACCACTTGGGGGCAGTGGGTTCATAACAACAACGACAAAAATACAAAACAAATATACGGTGAGCTCCAAAAGTATTGGGACAGTGACACATTTTTTTGTTGTTTTGGCTCTGTACTCCAGCACTTTGGATTTGAAATGATACAATGACTATAAGGTTAAAGTGCAGACTGTCAACTTTAATTTGAGGGTATTTTCATCCATATCGGCATGAAACAGTTAGAAGTTACAGTACTTTTTGTACACAGACCCCACATTTTAAGGGAACAAAATTGTTGGGACAAATTCACTTAGATATGTCTTAAAGTAGTCAAAAGTGTAGTATTTTGTCCCATATTCCTAGAATGCAATGATTACATCAAGCTTGTGACTCGACAAAGTTGTTGGATGCATTTGCTGTTTGTTTTGGTTGTGTTTCAGATGATAAAAACGCTAAATAATATATTGTGTCATTTTGGAGTCACTTTTACTATCAATAAGAATAAAATATATTTCTAAACACTTCTACATTCATGTGGTTGCTACCATAAATACAGATAGTCCTGAATGAATTGTGAATAATGAAGTGAGAAAGTTACAGACGCACAAATATCAAACCCCCAAGATATGCAAGAGTCTTAACATTACAATAACAGGGGAGGTTAGTATTTTTTTGCGTGGGGTATGATAATTGTGCATCTGTAACTTTCTCACTCATCATTGTTCACGATTCAATCAGGTTTATCCATAATCATGGTAGTAGCATCCACATTAATGTAGAAGTGTTCAGAAACACATTCTATTCTTATTTACAATAACAGTGACTCCAAATGACACAACACATCATTTACCATTCATTTCTATTGGGCACAAAATAATCTGAAACACAACTGAAACAAACAACAAACGCATCCAACAAGTTTGTAGAGTCACAAGCTTGATGTAGTCATAGTGTGCTATGAATATGGGATCAAATACTCTACTTTTGACTACTTTAATACACATAAGTGTATTTGTCCTAATACTTTTGGACCCTTAAAATGGAGGGACTATGTCAAAAAAAAGTGCTCTAATTTCTAAACGGGTCACACAATGTGGATGAAAATACCCCCCAAAAATGTAAGATGACAGTCTGCACTTTAACCTCATATTCATTGTATCATTTCAAATCCAAAGTGCTGGAGTACAGAGCCAAACAACAAAAGGGTGTCACTGTCACTGGCACTAGATGAGTGTGTGGGGCAAAGGAGCAGGTGCTTGGGCACAGGTAGACCCCTATCTGTGCACGTGCCTGGCCCACTGTGTCCCAGCCTGATGCTAAAATACGTTTTTATGACTGACTTGTTGGCAAGTCCTATATTAGATCGTTTCATAATGTTTGTTAGCACCTGACGGAAGCTTAGCCAAATGTACTCTAAAGTGCAAATTAACATTCTCTACAGTGTTTGCCACAATCGAGCCATGAGCCATGCCTAACCCTACCACATCTTTAGGTTGTAGCTCTGTGCCATATATCTACCGTGTGTAATGCCCATCCCTACTGTTAGCAGATCCAGTCGTGGCTTGTCTCAGTCTCAGTGTTGGCCTGATCCCCCGTCTGGTCTGACTCTTCCATCCGTATTGTCTCCAACCCCAGTAATAGTTCGGTCATAACTCTCTCTCTGTCCCTCTGACATTCACCAACACTGCCGTCCCCATTGTTAACACATCCCATAGCAGGCCTTGCTAAAGGTTAGCCAGCCTAGCTTCCAGACTTTGTTCCACTCACTCCCCCCTCCGCCTTGTATTGTTAACAGCTGAGATGAGTGAGCTTGGCTGGGGAGAGAGAGGAAGAAACGCTGGGTAACATGATTTAGGTTCACATACTCTGTCTGGACTCTCCCAGGACCCTATGAAAGGCAACAGATTGTAAACTCTGTGTGACTCAGCCGCTGTCTGGGGATCCGTGGGGCTCTACTGCCATCTGCTGGTAGGGGCTTCCTCTTGACAACTGCATGAGGCGAATGGGAACTTAGATTTCAGTAGAGTGGTTCATACTCTTTAAACAAGCTGGGTCAAATGTTATTCCAAACAAACAAATGAAAACAGTGGTAATGATGAGCAACAAAGATTCTTTGTTGACTTTAACTATATTCTACATTCATTCCTCGATGAAAATGGATTCTAATATCCCCTGTATTAGTGAAACATTTACTGTTCACCTCCGCAACTCAACAGCCAATTGGCTTCAGATTTACATTGGTTGAAAGAACATGATGATTTAATACAGAAATAGATGAATGCAGCAGGGTCGTTCCACCAATGTGGTGGGGGGGGGGGGGGGGTTCACCTAATTTTAACATTCTGTCATAAAGAGCACATGTTCCACTTCATAAAAAACATGTTTCCCCATCTCAATAGGTTAAATAAATAAAAATGTGTATAGTAATTGCTTATTAAGTAACAAATAAAGTCACTGGGATTGAGGATTGATGATTTCATCTTAAATCAGCCATCAATCCCCTCGTCACAGGGGGAGTGGAAGCTTGTTGTGTGCAACAGGGAGTGGCAATTGAATGCAAGCTTCACATTTTTTACTTTTTTTTTACTGCCTATACATTTCTAGCCTGTCTGTCTATGGGTAACAGGTTTGACGTGTTCTGCTCGACCCACTCAGTTTTCCACCACAAAACACCAGAAAAGGGCCCAAACGAGAACCAGATCTCGTGCTTTTACGCTAAGATTTGATTATTAGATGTTCAATGTTTCTATTGAAGTAAATATTTTAAAAGGAATAGTTTAAAATGAGAGTTCAGTTCACGTAACAGCGTTCCACCTTAAAATGAGGGGCAGACGTAAATGAATCACTAATCACATGAAATAAATAATAATCTTTGACTTTGTCAAACTGTTTTGGGATTAAGTGGGTTGAAATATTCCTAGACGTGACAGAGGGATGCCGGAGGAACATGTCAAAATGCTGAATTTTGTCACGTTAGCAAGCCTTTATTCATATCAAAAGCTTGATTGAATTATCCATGTGGTCTGTATTAAAGAGCACTTTATATAAAAGGCTTTTTAAAAAATCAATATTGGTGCATAATTTCTACTCAAAATATCAAAGGGATGCAAAAGACAACCTTTTCGTGGAATGACCCAGTAAACACTATTATAAACAAACACATTTGATTCAATCGTATTTGGAGGGAATCTCTGACGAGTCTTCACAGATCCCACTACCTGTGCCGGGCCTATTTCAGACAACAGAACAGACACAAAACTATCCATCACTTCCGTGGATAAAAATGTGTCTCCTCATACAAAAGGAAGATGAAAAATGGATGAAATTCTAGGAGGGGTGAGCAGATGGATTATGAACTATAAATGTATAACAAATGAACCATGTGGGGGGGTGGGGGTCTAGGACTTCTCAATCAATCACTGCTTTAACCAGGCAGCAGGCAGCGTCTCGTCGGATCTGAGACAGCAGACAGAGAGACACAGTCTCTGTCCCAAGAGGCACACTATTCCCTATGTAGTGCACTACTTTTTACCAGATCCCTATGATCCCTGGTGAAAAGTAGGTGCACTATCAAGGGGATAGGGTGGCATTTGGGACACAGACACTGGCAACAGACTCACGGCCCAGGAGGTAGCAGACATCAAAAAACGCACAACCGAGATAAAGAGCCATCCATCTGACCCCAGCAACCACCTGGAGTATTACAGAAGCTGTCTCAAAGAGTTGTTTGTCTTTCATGTGGTTCCTCAGTCAGTCAGTCAGTCAGTCAGTCAGTCAGTCAGTCAGTCAGTCAGTCAGTCAGTCTGTCTGTCTGTCTGTCTGTCTGTCTGTCTGTCTGTCTGTCTGTCTGTCTGTCTGTCTGTCTGTCTGTCTGTCTGTCTGTCTGTCTGTCTGTCTGTCTGTCTGTCTGTCTGTCTGTCTGTCTGTCTGTCTGTCTGTCTGTCTGTCTGTCTGTCTGTCTGTCTGTCTGTCTGTCTGTCTGTCTGTCTGTCTGTCTGTCTGTCTGTCTGTCTGTCTGTCTGTCTGTCTGTCTGTCTGTCTGTCTGTCTGTCTGTCTGTCTGTCTGTCTGTCTGTCTGTCTGTCTGTCTGTCTGTCTGTCTGTCTGTCTGTCTGTCTGTCTGTCTGTCTGTCTGTCTGTCTGTCTGTCTGTCTGTCTGTCTGTCTGTCTGTCTGTCTGTCTGTCTGTCTGTCTGTCTGTCTGTCTGTCTGTCTGTCTGTCTGTCTGTCTGTCTGTCTGTCTGTCTGTCTGTCTGTCTGTCTGTCTGTCTGTCTGTCTGTCTGTCTGTCTGTCTGTCTGTCTGTCTGTCTGTCTGTCTGTCTGTCTGTCTGTCTGTCTGTCTGTCTGTCTGTCTGTCTGTCTGTCTGTCTGTCTGTCTGTCTGTCTGTCTGTCTGTCTGTCTGTCTGTCTGTCTGTCTGTCTGTCTGTCTGTCTGTCTGTCTGTCTGTCTGTCTGTCTGTCTGTCTGTCTGTCTGTCTGTCTGTCTGTCTGTCTGTCTGTCTGTCTGTCTGTCTGTCTGTCTGTCTGTCTGTCTGTCTGTCTGTCTGTCTGTCTGTCTGTCTGTCTGTCTGTCTGTCTGTCTGTCTGTCTGTCTGATCACGTCACCTTACTCAATTTCTCCTCTCTATAATCTCATCTCACAGACTAACCTTCTTGGGCCACCCATCCGATCCCACTAGCCATCGACAGACAATGACCTCAGCCCCCCCAAGACCCTCCAGGCCCCCACCTGCCCCACACAGATGACGATCTGACGTGTAGCCATTAAACACATTGTTAGTATGCCCGGGGCTGTCAGAGTCCAGCGAGTCACAATGGCCAACAGCGTGTCTCCATACTGCTGCTGTGCAGCCATGGGAAGGACCTATTGTCAGTGAGGATGGGGAGGCACAACTGTTGTGGTCTTGACCAGTAGGACTTTGGCTCTTTAGAAAGTCAGAGAGGTGTGGAGCAGTGTGTAATGCTACACACACACACTTACACACACACCTACCTACACCCCCCTCGTCTCTCTTAGCTTCCTCCTGGCTCTGCTTTTATGAGAAGAACAGTGTGAGGCTGACACGGCCATTATCTCTCCATGACTAGCATCCCCCCCAACCCCCTCACCAAGGACAACCGTCTCATATCCACACAAAAGACAAATCCTCCTTCATCCGCTTCTATCTCTCTCTCGCTCTCTCGACCCTGGCAGAGCTACAGTCGTTGGTGACCTAAGCAGAAGCTAGTTGTGACACTCATGATTACAGTCTATCTATCTACCTACCTACCTACCTACCTACCTATCTACCTATCTACATATCTATCTACCTACCTCCTGTGTTGATACACATCCAGGACTCCTGTTTTTGTTCTTGTCTCCCGCTGTCGTGGAAACCTTAACACTGGTTCCTGTCATCTCAGAAGACTCCAATAACTCTCTGGGGGTCACCGCGGGGCTCTCATAGCACCACCTTCATTATTTAACTGTCCAGGAAACTCTCCTCTCTTTTCTAATCACTTGGCTGTAGACTAGAGTCTTAACTCCTGTCTACAGTAGAGAAGCTTCCTGAATTTGTTTTTTCGCTTTCACTTTTATTGAAGGAAAAAAATGAAGGAGAAAAAAAACAAGAAAGCTAGGCTTTTTTCAAATCTATTATAGGCTAGTATTGGCCGGGCGTCTCCAGTGTGGGGATTAAGACTCCAGACGGCATGGGCTCTGACCCCGAGGGCCGTGGAGGAGAGGGAAAGAGGGGATACATCATCTCTGTGAAAAGAAAGAGAGGGATGAAGGGACGGATGGGGGGGTGAATGTATGGGGTGGGTGTGTGTGTGTATGTGTGTGTGTTGCCTCAGTCCTCAGCCTCTAGAAGGTTATACATCTTAGATGCAGACACTGGAAGGGAGAGTGTGGCCATAATGTTTTGATGTGGCTCAGAATCTGACAAACAAGTTCTATAGTAGTTTGTTGTTTCAGATGTAGATGGTTTCAGGAGAACTGTAAACAGCTGTGTGACTGATGCGTCTGATGACCAGGGCTACAGTCCACAACTTTATCAAATCAGCACATTATCTGAAATACTCCAGGAATTCAGAGCAAATTAAAGTAACCTGATGGACTATGTTCCCAGTTCACATGCGTATGATCTTCACTCTCCCTCTCTCTCTCGCCTTCTTTTCTCCCATTCCACCCTGGTTACACTCAGTCAGTGAGTGTTTGTGGCTGTCTTCCCTCTCCTTCTCTCGCTCTCTCTCCTTCCAGCCCACCCTGTGTCACCCAGAGTCAGTGTGGCCTGGCGGGCATCTCCAGACAGCGTTTGTTTCCCTCTGCATTTCCTTACTGCTGTGTTTTTTTTACCAGGTTCTCTTCCTGGATCCTGGCTCAAGGTCACTCCCCCCTCCTCCCCTCTAAGTATGGATGCCAGCAGCGGCGAACAGCAGAGCTGGGGCTCTTGGCAGGGAAGCCACAATCGATATCCCTGAGCTCTGGGTGCTAGCTCTCTAATATCTTCCAAATACCACCTGCCAAAATATTTATGCTATATTCTAGACAGATGCCTAAAGAAAGAGACAATAGATGGGAGAGACAGTGCTGGTGGTTTTGGGGGGTTTCTTAAAAGAGAGAACTTGAAGCTCGTATTAGTTCATGACTGATCATGTTTGTGGTTATACCAGGCTTAGGGCGCTAGCTGGCTTCAGCTCAGCTCGGTTTTACCTCCGCTCAGTTTAGCGCAAGGTTCATCGCAGAGCTCAGATATGGATCGAGAGCTTGTGGCTTCGCGTTTCACCCCGGCTAAACAGGATTTGTGAGGTGAACACTGATATTAATTAACATTTATCAACACAGAGGTGGTCTGAGTAGATGTTGGTGGTTGCTACAGGTGCAAGCCTGGAGATACAATACCCATTGCACACACAGGCTCTGTTCAGACACTGCTAGGCAGATGAGGAGATAAAACAGGAACACATTGTGATAATGATCATCCCTGGCAGGCGTTGGTTTCCCTCACGACAGGCGTCAGTGTGTGTAGGAGGTGTATTGATAGTTTGACCTCCTGACTTGATAAACTGCTCTGGTACTTCATCGCACAAAAGGAGGGGCAGGAGGTTGGGGGGAGGTGTTGGGGAATAGTGGTTAACATGCAAATGAATGTGGTTATGTGTCTTGCAGGGGTAGTGGAGGTCACAATGCATGATAATTCAGTGTCAGTTTAAGCACCATTAGCTTTTAGTTTGCAGTGTGTATTATTGTGTGTGTGCTACAATGAAACACCCAGCCTTGGAGTGGACACAGTCTTCACTGCCTACACCTCAACATACAGCCAACACCTGTCTCAACCACATAAATCAGACAGACTAAATTAGACAGACATCTAAAAAGAACATCATCATCATCAGAGAGAGAGAGAGCGAGAGAGGGAGAGAGAGAGAGAGAGAGAGAGAGAGAGAGAGAGAGAGAGAGAGAGAGAGAGAGAGAGAGAGACTATAGAGAAGAGGGGATAGCTAGCTTGATAGCGTGGGTTGGTTCAGTAAGTTGTTTGGGGACAATGCATTTTTTATGATTTCTGTCTTATTTTATTGATGTGTACCCTGGGGAGGTAAATGCCATCATGGCTCTACTATAGATGTCTGCTTGGGGGACAATTGATTGCTCTGCCATTTGATGCTGTGGCTCACGCAGAATGATGGGGGGTGGGGACAGAGTCATGAGAGAATTGGAAGGGGCCTCCTTCCGTCCTCTCAGCCCTCCATTCCGCTCTCCCTACTACTTCTCCATGCTCTCATCCCTCCAACCCTACCTCCCTCCATCCCCCATCCTGCTGTATGTCTCGTTCCCCAGTAAGTGCCTCATAAAGCCCTGGGAATGTGTGGTTTTGGGTTTAATGAATTTGCCCGCCGCTCTATTGTGTTAAGAGCGATATAAATGGCTGGTGGTCGTTCTGGGGATAATAATGGTTGTCCATAAAGAATCCCGTCAGCTGTCCTCGCTGGTAATTCCTGTTGGAATGTGATTAAGGGAACATCATTCTCTTCTCTCTGAAATAATGCAGCGGACACCATCTCATTTACTAAGTAATCCCACTGAGGTCACACAGAGCAACTCTTTTTCTCTTTATATGAGCCTGCCTGAACCAACTGATGATTCACACAAAAGGTACAAGATGTACAGAGTGTTGAAAAGTAAATCCACTAAGTGGCTGACAAATGAAAAAGAATCATCTGCATGATTATTGCATGTAGCCTCGGTCTACAGTGTAAATGGATGAGGGAGAATATTGTAGCGAGTGATAGGATTTCTCTGAATTAGCTGGTGCAGTTCAGCATGAATCACTGCAGTAATTGTCTAGAACTCTGAGGGTTAGGAAACGAATGGGTGGATAGGGAGGAGGACTGCAGGGGAGGGGGATGTTGCCAAGGCCAACCAGCTGGAGCAAGGTTTTTGGACAGTCAACACTGCCACCTCGTGGATGTACAGGAAGAAACACAACCTTAGTGATGGGAGAAAGAGAAGGCGGCTTTCTTGGTCTGAAACTGGTGTTGCAAAATTCCATAACTTTCTATCATTTCCCAGGTTTTCCGTAAATCCTGTTTGGAGGATTCAAGATCTCCTGCTTATTCCCTCGTTTTTGGGGAATCTTTCAACCGAGATTTCTGGGAAACCTGTTAATTTTGGAAAATTAACAGATTATTGCAACCCAATCTGAAAACCAGTAAACGTTGTCATATCTGAGTATGGAGCAATGTTTAATTTAGTTACTACTATATTGCACGATTGAGTTTGGCTTCGATTGATTGCAATGGAAAAAGTAAGGGCAGTCCTGGATGCTCATTCACCCAACTATACTGAACAAAAATATAAACGTAACATGAAACAATTTAAACGATTTTACTGTTGCAATACATATGAGGAAATCAGTCAATTAAAATAAATAAATTAGGCCCTAATCTATGGATTTCACATGACTGGGAATACAGATGTGCATCTGTTGGTCACAGATACCTTAAAAAACCAAATGGGCCTTACAATTGGCCTCAGGATTTCGTCACTGTATTTTTGAGCATTCAAATTGCCAATCGATAAAACAGGACATTTTATTTCCGCTCATGAAACATGGGACCAACACGTTACAGGTTGCATTTATATTTTGTTCAGCGTAAAAGCAGGTTGGAAAACACTGCTGTTCAGTAGCCTGTAACATATCAGCCAAACACCTGAAGCATCATCTCCCCTCAAAGAGTCAATGTAAAGGAATGTATAAGGAGTGAGGTCTATGGAGCCACTCTTATCACTACCACCTCCTAGAATCGAATTTACGATGACATCGCACAACATTTCCCTGGCTCGGTGTATTTAAACGTCATCATTTTAATCCCGTCCTAATCCCCTTTCAGAAGGTGATAGACGATATATGTGACATCTACATTCAGAGAGGCAGTTGCTTTCCAAAACCCTGAGTAGGACCTCAAGAATGTTACAGTATCATTACAAATCCGAAGGAGGTTCGACAGACAGCCATGTATCAACTGGAACGATGTAGCCGAGGCCAAAAAGGATTAAACTGCTCTTAAATACATTCATGTGACATATGAGAAACTTGAGTTTCTCTTCAAATATATACATAACCATGTTTCCATCCAAACCTCAGTAGGTCTTTATGTCAATTCAAAGAAAATGTCACGACACGTCTGATGGAAACAGCACATTTTTTTCAGGTAAATTTGACAAATTCGACAAAAACAAAATTCGGTGGACAAGGTGTGATTTTTTTGCGTCAGTGAAATGAATTATGCAAATATTTAGATAATAACCATCATATCAAAGTAAATGTATATGTTGTGTGGTCCTCCCATTACACTAGGGAAAACATGCCGTTCATGAGGCTACAGATAAAATAAATGATGAACTTCACAAGGTGGTGAAAGTGCATGGTGATCTTGACGCCTCTTTCCAATACATATTGAGGGGCTTATTCTGGTGACATGATCGTTTGACAAATAAAAAAAATCATATTTTTTCGCCCAGAATAATCTCATCATGTAGCTAGCCTACCCACACTATACATCTGTGAGCTGTTGGCTAGAGCACACGTACCTAGACCAGAGTGCACACAAATATTTTTGAGACAAAACAATCAGTAGAGTTGAAAATGCGATGGAAACCAATTGAACATTTATTATTGCTGCGTTCATGTGCTAGTTGGAACTAGGAAACTTTTACATTTCCGATTTGCGAACCTGTAGTCAATTATTGAGTAAGAAGTATCCTCGCTGTATAATGCTGAATAGTTTTGTTGATATATTTCAATGTTAAACAAATTACTTTAATCACCAACACTATAATTAAAATGGCTGATGTAGTTGTGGCTATTTTCAGCGATGCAAAAACTGTCAAGGAAAATGAGACCTGGAGCAAGGTTCTGGGTCGAAAATGCCCCAAAGGAGACTCGTTTACCTATTTTTATCATGGAGCATGGAGAGAGAAATCCTGACAAAGAAGGCCATAGCCAACCCCATTAAGGAGGAGGAGCTCTACCACACTCTCATACATGAAATTCATCGAAACCACTTGAGGTCAGTACAGAGAGTACATGCCCTCTGGCGTATATATATCTTCTCAGTAAGGAAGCAAGGTCAAAGCTTCTGATCAGAGGAGTAATAGTCAGAGGAAAACATGTTGTGTTCAAAGAGAATAATCTGTTCAGTTTGAAGTCGCACATGGCTGACCAGAACTCAATTCCAGTTACAAATAAATAACTACCTGAATCAGCAGAGGATAGTGTTGTGACTGAGTTTCTGGCTAAAGCTGGATGTAAGCTGGTGGGGAGAGTGATGAGGCGCATGATAAGATACAAGGGTCAATTTACGAACTGCTCCAAAGGAGATCGTTTTGTATGTTGAAGCAGCACCCATCATTCCTATAACACGGTCTGTAAAGATGGGCCCTCACTGGATCAAAGTATTTTATGATGGACAAGGTTCTGCGCATAGACAGGACTGGCTGACACAATCCCATGCTAGAGGGGGTCAGGAGATGGTAAAGTACAGTCCTACTACACTGGACAACATAAGGTGCATAAAGGATGTGCAGGACAACAATCCTGTCCCCGTGAGTAGGGCAGACATATCACATATCGCTGAGATGACAGAATGTGAGACTGAGGTTGAAGAGGATAACTCCTCAGCACCCAAGGACAAAGACGGAGTGAATGAAACATTGGAGTTGGTACCTGGTGAGCCAGAGTCTACAACACCTCTCATTCCAAGAAAAATAAGAAGAGAAAAAATGCTAAAAATGAAGCTGGGAAAGTGGCTACGGAGACCCGTGACAATCATAATCCAATAGAAATCTCTGAGGATAATAAGGGACCCCGAAGGCGGTGCAACTCTCTGCGGAATACAAAAGAAGGCAGCCAAACATCAGTGCTGGCCATCATTAAAATAATCTGGAATCAACAAACACCCAATCGGCCCAGGGTACCGTTAATCAGGCTAAAATGCTCTGGGCCCCTCGTTCCAAGCCTAGCGGAATATTGGGAGGTCTTATGAATATTCGTAACATTATTTCTGAGAGAACAGATAGAACATTTATTGAATGACTCTAATCTTGATTTTCTTCTGTTTCTCTGAGACATGGCTGAAGAAATCTTCTTATATATCTGCCTTTAATGTCCCTGGATATTCCATATTCAGGAGGGAGAGGGCAGAGGATTGCTTATTTTTTTTTACCTTTATTTAACCAGGCAAGTCAGTTAAGAACAAATTCTTATTTTCAATGACGGCCTGGGAACAGTGGGTTAACTGCCTGTTCAGGGGCAGAACGACAGATTTGTACCTTGTCAGCTCGGGGTTTGAACTCGCAACCTTCCGGTTACTAGTCCAACGCTCTAACCACTAGGCTACCCTGCCGCTTATGTACATGAAAGATAACTTTAAATGCAATCGTACCATATGGAAACATGCCAATGACCTTGAATGTATGGGGCTGAATGTCTTCCTCTCCCCTCATATATCTCTCACTATTATTGGATTATATCGACTACCAACATCTAATATTTTGTTTTATGACCATCTAAATGCCATGCTTAAAGAATGTGATCATAAGAAGGAGATCATCTTCATGGGCCATTTCAATATAAACTGGGGGAACTTGCAGACTTGCAGGAAAAAACTCAAAGAGATCATAGACTATTTCAACCTGACTCGAATAATACAAGGTCCAACCAGAGTAACACAAGTCATCCCAGACTCAAATTGATCTGGTGAACTGGCTCAAAGATTTTCAACCAAGACCACAGTTCTCACTCCCATAGATAATAATAAACCAATATTCAAAATTCCTGAAATCTCAGCGTCAGCAGTGGACAGTATTATTAGCTTCTTCAGGAGCTCTAGAACAAAATATGTATTTGGTCTTGATACTGTTTTCCTGAAGAGACACAAATATTCTCTGATTGCCCCTAATCTACATCTAGTTAATATGTCCATAAAATATGGGTTCTTCCAATGCTTGGAAGTCTGCTGCAGCGATACCTGTTTTAAAACCTGGTGACCCACCACTGGTAGAAAATGGCCGACCTATAAGCATTCTTCCAGTGCTATCAAAAGTAGCTGAAAGATGTGTGATTGATATTCTGACTGATCACCTCATTCAGGGCAACTCCATGCATCAAATACAATTTGGATTCAGAACTAACTATTCTATCAAAACAATTGCTATTTTCTGGAGTGCATTAAATCTAAACTGGACATAGATGGTGAAGTCGGTGCAGTCTTTTTGGATCTTAAAAAGGCCTTTGATACTGTGAATCATGAGGTCCTCCTATCCAAACTATCCTCCTTTAATGTGTCCACTGAAGTCATTAGTTGGATGTATTCCTATCCGACAAACATAAGTCAAATGGTACGTTTGGGGGACACTCAGTTGGACTCTCTTTACTATAACATTGGGGTCCCACAAGGGTCAATATTAGGCCCCTTTCTGTTTAGCATCTATATAAATGACCTCCCACTTTCTTGCCCACAAGTTAACATGCAGATGTATGCAGACGATACAGTTCTGTATGTACACTCAAAATAATAGACAACTGCTGTTAACATGTTAACTGAAGCTATGGTACATGTTTAAAAAATGGATGACTAATTATTGCCTGCATTTAAATATCGACAAGACTGTTTATATGTACTTCATGAAGAAATCCATTGATTCTTCCCAACGAGCTGTTCTTGTTAATGGGGAGAATCTGAAAGTTGTGTCTAACTTCAGGTATCTTGGTGTCATTTTGGACTCCAACTTGACATTTAAGAAACATGTGAAGAAGGTGGTTAACACGGTCAAGTTTGGATTATCCAATTTTAGGTTTATAAAGACCTTTCCTTCCTCTGGAGGCTGCCAAACCATATATGCATGCTGTGATCTTCTCACATCTGAGATATTGCCTCACATGCTGGTCACAAGCAGAAGTTACTGAAACCAATTGAAACACTCCACAAACACTAAAGATTTTTGATAACAAACCAAACAGTTACCACCATTGTCATATAATTTACAAACATAATTTATTTAGTCTGGATAGCTTTAAGCAGTATGTAGGTGCAAGCCTTGTCTTTAACATCCTGCATGGTCTTGCCCCTCCACCCCCATATCATGCTCAAGGAAAGCACCCCCAGAACCACAAGGGCAGTAACTAGAGGGGATTGCGTTGTCCCTTTTCGACACTGTAACATCGGCCAATCGGTCTTCTCTGCTAGAGCTATAATATACTGGAAAACAATGCCCATGGACTTGAGAAGCTGCACTGATTATTTTACTTATTATATTGATTATTGAAATGTAAATTGAATACATGTGTCAATTCTATCCAAACCTGTACACTGAGTTTTCTGTGGTTCCTCATATGTAAGACGACAGTTGATGATAGTGTTGTTGTTGTTAGAATTATATATTAGTTGATGCAATGTATTTGTATTTTGTACTGTTTTAGTGAGTATTTGTATTGTGGCTGTGTAGCAGCCCTGGGACTACGGGTTAGCTTTTGGCAAAAGTCATTTTTAATGCAGTCATCACGCACAGCCTTTTATCCTCAACAACTTAATTTGATGGAAACATCTCTGGTGGGAACTTTTCACATGAAAATCTGTCGCCAACTGCATGGAAACCTACTTTATGATCGTAAACGCCTATTTATCTTTATGGTACAATGTATCACGTTGCCTAAATATCTTTAAGGCTTGAAAAATGTATTTGTTCATTGAATTAAATTGTAATTAATATATCAATTAATTAATAACTATTAAATAGAAAAAGTGCATTGGCCTAATTGGGCCAATATTTTAGCCCGCATTGCCTCCACATCATGCCAATGTGGGCATGTCTGCTGGGAAAGGGTGGGCTTAATTCAGGCAAAATGAGGGCTGCCTTCAGCGGCATCATGGCCCCTCAGATTTGTCCTGTTTAAACATTATATATATAAAAAAAATACATGTATAAAATATATATATTTATAATATATATATATATACACACAACTCTGGAAAAAATGAGCATACCACTGCAAAATGATCCGTTTCTCTGGTTTTACTATTTATAGGTATGAGTTTGGGGTAAAAAAATAAATAAAAATGGATTCTACTACTGACAACATTTCTCCCAAATTCCAAATAAAAACATTGCCATTTAGAGCATTTATTTGCAGAAAATTACAATTGGTGAAAATAACAAAAATGATGCAGTGTTGTCAGACCTCGAATAATGCAAAGAAAACAAGTTCATATTCATTTTTAAACAACACAATACGAGTTCATAAATCAATATTTGGTGGAATAACCCTGATTTTTAATCACAGCTTTTGTGTGTCTTTGCATGCAGTCTTTCACATTGATATTGGGTAACTTTATGCCACTCCTGGCGCAAAAATTCAAGCAGCTCGGCTTTGTTCGATGGCTTGTGACCATCTGTCTTCCTCTTGATCACATTCCAGAGGTTTTCAATGGGGTTCAGGTCTGGAGATTGGTCTGGCCATGACAGGGTCTTGATATGGTGGTTTTCAATGGGGTTCAGGTCTGGAGATTGGTCTGGCCATGACAGGGTCTTGATATGGTGGTCATCCATCCACACCTTGATTGACCTGGCTGTGTGGCATGGAGCATTGTCCTGACGTAAGAAACAATCCTCAGAGTTGGGGAACATTGTCAGAGCAGAAGGAAGCAAGTTTTCTTCCAGGACACCCTTGTACGTGGCTTGATTCATGCGTCCTTTACAAAGATAAAGCTGCCCGATTAAAGCCTTGCTGAAGCACCAGCAGATCATCACCGATTCTCCACAAAATTTCACAGTGGGTGCGAGACACTGTGGCTTGTAGGCCTCTCCAGGTCTCACACCCACATATGAAATTTGGTGGACACACACACACACACACACACACCTTCGAAATATATTCTGACCCCTTGAATTATTCCACATGTTACGTTACAGCCTCATTCTAAAACTGATTAAATTGTTTGGTTTTTTTCCCCACTCATCAATCTACACACAATACCCCATAATGACAAAGTGAAAACAGGTTTGCTAATTCATAAAAAAACAACAACTGAAATATCACATTTACATAAGTAGTCAGAACCTTTTCTCAGTACTTTGTTGAAGCACCTTTGACAGTGATTACAGAGTTGAGTTTTCTTGGGTATGACACCACAAGCTTGGCACTCCTGTATTTGTGGAGTTTCTCCCATTATTCTCTGCAGATCTTCTCAAGCTCTGTCTGGTTGGATAGGGAGCGTTGCTGCACAACTATTGTCAGGTCTCTCCAGATGTTCAATTGGTTTTTAAGTCCGGTTTCTGGCTGTGCCACTCAAGGACATTCAGAGACTTGTCCCGAAACCACACTTGCGTTGTCTTGGCCTTGTGCTTAGGGTCATTGTCCTGTTGGAAGGTTGTCCTGTTGGAAGACTAATGCTGAGGCATTTTTTGGGACTACATCAACTACATCAACAATATATATGAGTGACATGAAGTTAGAAATAACTGTTCTTGCAGAAACTCAATGCTGACAGGGATTTCAGACTGTGGATGGTGGTTGGAAGAGCACACTTGCTGGAAATGGAAAAGCGTTGCGGTAGCTTTTGATAAAGAAGAACATCAAGATGAAGCAGCTGTTTTACAAGTGGGCTGCACTGTTGAGCATTACATCCTGAGGGGTTCGTGCTGATTGTACAGAGATTGTGACAGCCGGTTAAATGGGGTCCCTTGAGAAGGCAAGAACAAGATGTATGTCAGGAGAAGTGCAGTATTATCATAAGGAGACTTGGAGGAGGAATGGAGGGAAAAAGAGAGGCAGAGGAGGTCTAAGAGAGGGAGGAAGAGGGTGAGCTTGAGTCGGCGAAAAATGTCAAAAAATGGAGATGGCTTGTTAAAGAAGAATGTAAGTGTAAACGGAGTGAGCTGAAGACAGGAGGAGAAATGGAAGTGATTGAGGTCGAAGTATTGGAGATGGTAGGTGTGGTGAAGTTCTTGGAGCCTGAGGCTTGCACCGAGAGTCGGGATAAAGATGAGTCTGTGACAGTAGGAGTGAAGTTTTTTGGAAAAAGTGAACCCTTGCCTTTTGGCTGATCCATTTGTGGTTTCAGGGTGGGTGAAAACAGAGTTGGGAGCTGTGGAATCAGTAAGGTTAACCAGAAGTGGTCTTGTGATAATTGTTTGTGTTTCTGCTGGTCGGAAGGAGAAGGCGTTAGACGAATGGGGGAAAGAAACATGGCGGCAATGAGTGGTGAAACAGAAGAGTCATTGTCTGTTCTTTTAAGTTTTGATGTTTGTCCGACATAGTGATGTTAGGATATACGTTATCCAGTACGAGCTCTTGTGCCGAATACATTACGTTGTTACAGGTGTCAAGCTTATGGGCATGTGCCAGCTGTGTGTAGAAGGGAGGTTCCTAGGTGTGAGAAGTGTGCAGAAGGCCATGAGGACAAAGGAATGTGTAGCATTGGGGAAAGTACGGGAAGATGGGTCAAGGGGTAGGGATCCTGAGAGGAGTGGTGTGAGTAGTAGATCTGTACCAGTACAGAGGGATAGGCCAACAAGTGATATATGTTTCAGTAAGATTGGATTTTTAGCATTTATAGCAATGGTTATTAACTGTACTGCAGGGATAGAATGTAGGTCACAGAACATGGAGGTTGTGGTAGCTGCAGAGAGGTATTTGGTGTGCATGACTTAACATCAGAAGAGTTACTGGGTGTGTTAAGTGGTGGAGTCCCATCCTTTCAGGTTGTTGGCCTGAGGTAGGACTAAATAGATTTAAATAGTGGACTAGGGTGGTGTTATTTTTGATTTTTGTGTGAATGTAGTGTTAGATTGTAGGGTATTTGTATATATATTTATTTTTTCATGCAAAGTATAAGGGAGTTCCACTCCAGTCTAGTAGGTGGCGGTAATGCAATATTTAGTGGCTGCCTTTAAACCTCATCGAAGAAGAAAAAGACTTCGAGAATGGAGAGGGTGGTTTTAAGGCGGAACTACAATCGTGTCAACTTTTGTCTGCCGGTTGCATTTCAATGTAACCATTAAAAATCAAACATGGAGGACGTTGACTAGAAAATGTACGTGTAACAATGCATCTATTCGTAATTTGATCAATATATGTATTGTCACATTTAAACGCGCATGAATTATTGGTGTAGTATTTCAGCAAGTCATTGGGTAAGTTTAATTAATTAAGAATTGCGAAGTAAACAGATAGCTAGCTAGTTGCCATAAAATGTAATAATAGCCATGTCATGTGTTAACCTAACGTTACCCATTAAATCCCAAACGCGTTCCGACAGTTGTGACTTTATCAGAGCATCAAGAGATGTGCCAAACCCATTGTATTATTATTAAAGTGCTTAGGTGATATTGACAATTGCCTACACTTGTGTGAGGGCGGTGCATAGTGGTATTCGAAAACAGTCAACCAAATATTGTTACTATATAAAAAAAATACACAGAGATAACCTATAAGACATCATACCTTTGCAGCTCACACATCAAACAAAAGATGTTCTGCAGGAGGCTATGGCTAAAGCCAGGGACTGGATTTTGGACTGCATCCCAGCAGGGTGCCCACAATCTGGCTTCTTTCCATCAAGCCTCCCTGCTCCCCCAGAGGAAGCTCCGGGGCCTGCTGTTTCCCTTCAGTGAGCTGGAGCCCCACTTGGCTTGTTCAGTGGATAGGGGCCACTTCCAGCTCTTCCAGCCCAGTGTGGAGGACATAACCAAAGCAGAGAAACTCTTCTCCCCGTCCTCCTCACACAAGATTGATTACCACACCTCCGCCGTGAGGATGGAACACGCGCCCTCACAGAACCAGCCAGAGGTAGGTGGAGGGATGTGTGTTGGATGTATGTTAAAATAGTTGTTAATGTACATAGTAGTTTGATTTGAAATAAAAAACCACTTGTATAGGCAAGGTCTTATTTCACTTTTACATCACAATATGCAGCTTCAATTTAACATTGGTGTCTCAAGAAAGATGAAAAGATGTTATTGTTACATTTGGTTTAAAACATCATGGTTTCAAAAAGCTTGTCAGACATGGAGCAGCGATCTGGTATGAAGATACGTCCTCCAATGTTGGAAAAGCCACTCCACAACTGCAGAGAATGCTGGAATATGTACAGTTGAAGTCGGAAGTTTACATGCACTTAGGTTGGAGTCACTAAAACTTGTTTTTCAACCACTCCACACATTTCTTGTTAACAAACTATAGTTTTGGCACGTTGGTTAGGACATCTACTTTGTGCATGACGCAAGTAATTTTTCCAACCATTGTTTACATACAGTGAATTATAAGTGAAATAATCTGTATCACAATTCCAGTGGGTCAGAAGTTTACATGCACTAAGTTGACTGTGCCTCTAAACAGCTTGAAAAATGTCAAATGATGTCAAAGGCTTTAGAAGATTCTGATAGGCCTTGAAATACATCCACATGTACACCTCCAATTGACTCAAATGATCTCTATTAGCCTATCTTCAAATTTAGTGCCTCTTTGCTTGACATCATGGGAAAATAAATTGTAGAACAATTTCCAAACGCCTGAAGGTACCACATTCATCTGTACAAACAAAAGTATGGAAGTATAAACACCATGGGACACACAAGTTCGTAAAGATTATACATTTGCCTTTGTTGACAGGAAACGGCTATATTGTGGTATGGTTATTTTCCGTCACCACCCACAGGAACGATGCACAACTCAGGGAGTTCAACCAATACACAGATTGCGATGTATCCCAAAGCTAGTCAAACTGTGTGTCAAATGAAGTCTAAGAGTCTATATCATTTGAGGATGAAAACAAAATTTGTAACCTTTTATTTAACTAGGCAACGTCTGTTAACAACATTCTTATTTACAATGACGGCCTAGGAACAGTGGGTTAACCGCCTTGTTCAGGGGCAGATCTAAAGATTTCTATCTTGTCAGCTCGGGAATCAATCTAGCTGCGTTTCGGTTACTGGCCCAACGCTCTAACCCCTAGGCTACCTGTCGGTCCTAAGTATTAAACCTCATTGTTTTGGCAAGCCTAAATAAGTTCTGGAGTAAAAATGTGCTTAACAAGTCACATAAGTTGCATGGACTCTGTGCAATAATAGTGTTTAACATGATTTTCATGTTTTCTTATGTTTGGGGCAAATCAAATACAACACATTACTGAGTAGCACTCTCCATTTTTTTATCAAGCATAGTGTTGGCTGCATCATGTTATACGTATACTTATAATCGTTAAGGACTGGGGAGTTTTACAGGATAAAAAAAAATGATGGAGCTAAACACAGGCACAGTCTGTTAGAGGGATTTAGTTCCTATGTGTTCATTAACCAATTCAATTAAAACACTGTCCGTTTATAAGAATTTGTAAGGTTCTTATTTACATAAAATAGACAGAGACCAGTCATCAACATTAACCAATAGCGTTAATTCTCGCGAGCGCTGGTCATAATACCATGTACATTGGTTTATATACCTCACATTTCATCATAAATGTCCCTCTCAGATGCAATGGCAATATAGTTCAAAAGCCTTCTCACATTGTCTGCCACCTGTTAAACAATCTACTCCAAGCCCAAGGTCTCTCCCCTCCCTGGGTGGGGACAGAATGTCCTGTAAGGAACACAGTTTTCCAGCCGGTCCGACGATAACTCCATTCGTTTCTAACAAGGAACAGAAAGTCCTTGTTCTAATTCTTGACTAAAACTATATGCGTTATATTCAGTGTTTTGATTATAATAAGATTCATACAGTGACAGGGTAGTATTCTGTTTAGTTATAGTTCTACGTTAAATTTATACATAATTTAGTCATTATTCATATAAATCCCATAACACAATCCTAGAGGAAAACCTAGTCTGCCTTCCACCAGACACTGGGAGATGCTTTCCCCTTTCAGAGGTACAATAACCTAATCTACACTGGAGTTGCTTACCAAGAAGACAGTGAATGTTCCTGAACAGACGAGATACAGTTTTGACTTAAATCTACTTAAATCTATGGCAAGACCTGAAAAGAATTGTCTAACAATAATTAACAACCAATTTGACAGCGCTTGAATAATGTTTAAAACAATAACGGGCAAGTATTGCACATTCCGCGCGTGGATAGATCTAAGAGACTTATCCAGATACACTCACAGTTGTAATCGCTGCCAAAGGTGCTTCTACAAAGTATTGACAGGTGTGTGAATACTTATGTAAATAAAATATTTCTGTATTTAATTTTCAATAAATTAGCAAACATTTATAAAAACATGCTTTCACTTGGTTATTATGGTGTGTGTGTGTAGATAAAAATATATATTTAATCCATTTTGAATTCAGGCTGTAACAAAACAATGTGCAATATGTCAAGGGGTATGATAACCTTCTGAAGGCGCTGTAGGGGACACACTAAGGTGATCCTGTGCAAATGTGGGCTTGGGATAGTGGGAGACAGTAATAACCTCAGCAAAGCCATTTCCAAAAGCCTTTATCTGTAGATTTAAGGCAGTCTAATGGTGAGCTATAGTGTGTGAGCAAAGCATCTTTCATGCTGTGGAAAGTGAACTTCAAGGTCAGTGGAACTTACAGGTTGCAAACCTTCCTCTTCGGCATCATTATCCTTTTCTTCAGAGGTTGTTGTGTCTTCAAAATTAGCAAAAGCAGCAATCATGTTACCACAGTGTTGACTTTGGTTGTATGATTTTGTTTGACGACTGGACCAGAGATCAAGAGTGAAACAGATGTTGCTGATCCTAGATGAGACATAAGGCTATCCTCCATCTTGATTTTCTGTTTTCTGTTGACAGAATTGTATATAAACATTAGCCTTTTTTTGCCAAACTTTTAGTACTGATTATTTCAGGGCATTTGAAATATGTTTTGGAAAAATATTTGAAAATTGTTTGAGGACAGCTTTGCACACTCTTGGCATTCTCTCAACCAGCTTCGCCTGGAATGCTTCCAACTGTCTTGAAGGAGTTTTTCTTTCACTCTGCGGTCCAACTCATACCAAACCATCTCAATTGGGTTGAGTTCGGGTGATTGTGATTGTGGAGGCCAGGTCATCTGATGCAGCACTACATCACTCGCCGCCTTGGTCAAATGGCCCTTACACAGTGTGTTGGGTCATTCTCCTGTAGAAAACAATTAATAGTCCCACTAAGCGCAAACCAGATGGGATGGCATATCGCTGCAGAATGCTGTGGTAGCCATGCTGGTTAAGTGTGCCTTGAATTCTAAATAAATCAATGATGGTGTCACCAGGGGGGGTGTAAATGTCAATAGTCCGGTGGCCCTTTTTTGATTGCTGAATAATTAGTCTTATGGCTCGGGGGTAGAAGCTGCTAAGGAGCCTTTTGGTCCTAGACTTGGTGTTCCGGTACCGCTTGCCGTGAGGTAGCAGAGAGAACAGTCCATGACTTGGGTAACTGGAGTCTCTGACCATTTTTTGGGGCTTTCCTCTGACGCTGCCTAGTATATAGGTCCTGGATGGCAGGAAGCTCGGCCTCAGTGATGTACTGGGCCGTACGCACTACCCTCTGTAACGCCTTATGGTCAGATGCCGAGCAGTTTCCATACTAGGTGGTGACACAACCAGTCGGGATGCTCTCTGGTGCAGCTGTATACCTTTTTGAGGATCTGGGGACCCATGACAAATCATTTCAGTCTCCTGAGTTGGAAAATGTGTTGTCGTGCCCTCTTAATGACTGTCTTGGTGACAGTCATGATAGTTCGTTGGTGATGTAGACACCAAGGAACTTGAAGCTCTCAACCTGCTCCACTACAGCTCTGATGTAAATTAATTATTTGCCTACCTCCTCGTGCATTTGCACACAATGTATATAGACTTTTTTTTTCTTCTACTGTGTTATTGACTTGTTTATTGTTTACTCCATGTGTAACTCTGTGTTGTCTGTTCACACTGCTATGCTTTATCTTGGCCAGGTCGCAGTTGTAAATGAGAACTTGTTCTCAACTAGCCTACCTGGTTAAATAAAGGTGAAATAAATCAAATATATATATAATAATGGGGGCCTGTTCAGCCCACCTTTTCCTGTAGTCCACGATATGCTATTTTGTCTTGCACACATTGAGGGAGAGGTTATTGTCCTGGCACCACACTGCCAGGTCTCTGACCTCCTCGCCATAGGCTGTCTCATCGTTGTCGGTGATCAGGCCTACCACTGTTGTGTAGTCAGCAAACTTAATGATGGTGTTGGAGTCGTATTTGGCCATGCAGTCGTGGGGGAACAGGGAGTACAGGAGGGGACTAAGTACACACCCCTGAGGGGCCTCAGTCTTGAGGGTCAGCATGGCAGATCTGGGGGTGGCCTGTCAGGAGATCCAGTTGCAGAGGGAGGTGTTTAGTCCCAAGGTCCTTAGCTCAGTGATGAGCTTTGTGGGCACTATGGTGTTGAATGCTGAGTTGTAGTCAATGAACAGCATTCTGATAGGTGTTTCTTATGTCCTGGTGAGAAAGGGCAGTGTGGAGTGCGATTGAGATTGTGTCATCTGTTGGGGCGGTATGTGAATTTTAGTGGGTCTAAGGTGTCCGGGAGGATGCTGTTGATGTGAGCCATGTCCAGCCTTTCAAAGCTCTTCATGGCTACCGACGTGAGTGCTACGGGGCGGTAATCATTTAGGCAGGTTACCTTTACATCCTTGGGCACAGGGACTATGGTGGTCTGCTTGAAACATGTAGGTATTACATACTGCCAGGGAGAGGTTGAAAATGTCAGTAAAGACACTTGCCAGTTGGTCCACACATGCTTTAAGTACATGTCCTGGTAATCTGTCTGGCCCCGCGGCTTTGTGAATTTTTACCGCGTCATCTGACCACTTCCGTATTGAGCGAGTCACTGGTTCTTCCTGCTTTAGTTTTTGCTTGTAAGCAGGAATCCGGAGGATAGAATTATGGTCAGATTTGTCAAATGGAGGGCGAGGGAGAGCTTTGTACACGTGTGTGTGTGTGTGTGTGTGTGTGTGGAGTAAAGGTGGTCCAGAGTTGTCTTTTTTTCTCTCTGGTTGCACATTTGACATGCCGGTAGAAATTAGGTAAAACTCCCCGGCCACTAGGAGCGCAACTTCTGGATGAGCATTTCCTTGTTTACAGTTGGTTGAGTGCGGTCTTAGTTCCAGCATCGGTTTGTGGTGGTAAATAGACCGCTACAAATAATACAGATAGTGTGGTCTATAGCTTATCATAAGGTACTCTACTTCAGGCGAGCAATACCTTGAGACTGCTTTAATATTAGACATCCCGCACCAGCTGTTATTGAAAAATAGAAACACACCCCCCACCCCTTGTCTTACCAGACGCAGATTCTCTGTTCTGCCGGTGCATGGGAAATCCCGCTAGCTTTATTTTATCCGTGTCGTCGTTGTTTAGCCACGACTTGTGAAACATAAGCATTATAGTTTAATATCTCGTTGGTTGGATAATCTTGATCGTAGGTCAAGGTCGATTTTATATTTCAATGCTTGTACGTTGGCCAATAGAACAGATGGCAGTGGGGGTTTACTCGTTCGCCTACAAATTCTCAGATGGCAGCCCGACCTCCGCCCCCTTTTTCTCCATCTTTTCTTCTTCACGCAAACGACAGGGATTTGGGCCTGTTCCTGAGAAAGCAGTATATTATTTGCGTCGGACTCGTTAAAGGAAAAAGCTTCTTCCAGTTCAAGGTGAGTAATCGCTGTTTTGATGTCCAAAAGTTATTTTAGATCATAAGAGACGGTAGCAGCAACATTATGTGTAAAATAAGTAGTGAACAACTAAATAAAAAGCGAACAAAATAGCACAGTTGGTTAGGAGCACTTAAAATGTCAGGCATCCCCTCCGGCGCCATTCTACAATTCGACCATGAAGGCCTGATTCACGCAGTCTCCTCTGAATAGTGTATGTTGAGATGTGTCTGTTACTTGAACTCTGTAAAGCATTTATTTGGGCTGCAATTGCTGAGGCTGGTAAATCTAATGAACTTAACTTCTGCAGCAGATGTAACTCTGGGTCTTTCTTTCCTGTGGTAGTCCTCATGAGAGGCAGTTTCGTCGTAGCGATTGATGGTTTTTGCGGCTGCACTTGAAGAAACTTTGAAAGTTCCTGAAATGTTCTGGATTGACTGACCATGTCTTCAAGTAATAATGACTGTCTTTCTTTCTCTTTGCTTATCTGAGCTGTTCTTGCCATAATATGGGACGTGGTCTTTTACCAGATATGGAATTTTTCTGTATACCACGCCTACCTTGTTACAACACAACTGATTGGCTCAAATGCATTAAGAAAAAAGTTGATTTGTGGAACATCTTTCAAGGCACAACTGTTAATTGAGATGCATTCCAGGTGACTACCTCGTGAAGCTGGTTGAGAGAATGCCAAGCATGTGCAAAGCTGTCAAAGGCAAAGGGTGGCTACTTTGAAGAATCTCATAGAAAATATATTTTGATTTAAAAAATAATAATAATTTTAACACTTTTTTTGGTTACTACATGATTCCATATGTGTTATTTCATAGTGTTGATGTCTTCACTATTATTCTACAATGTAGAAAATAGTAAAAATAAAGAAAAACCCTTGAATGAGTAGGTTTGCCCGAACTTTTGACTGGTACTGTACTTGCATACAAAAAATTGTTTTGGGCTGTGAAAATACTCAAATACACAGGAGGAAAAAGTATATTAAATAACACATATTCAAATACATGTATTTGAACCCGGGTCTGGTGTGTGTGGGGGCACATGCGTGGGTGGGTGGAAGACTGGGGGGGATGACTAAGTGTGGAATGGGCAGATTAACCCTCGCCCCCTCCTTCATGCTCTTATGCTTAGAAGAATGGAATGAAGTGAACATTGGCCATGGCTTAATAAATTAACTCAATTCTGAAATGTATTCATGTAACCTCAGTCAGACCAGGACTTTAACTTAGATTCTTCCTCACAGTTCCAAATGGAAAGATGTTTGGAGAGAGGAGTGGTGCAGAGCCAGAGGGTTCAGTGATTGTGAGACACATGGTTTTAGTTACCGCTCGGCTACCTCTCCCCTGTCGGTGTGATTTATCCCCCGGCAACATGGGGGAACGGCTCTCTGCATCCATCTTGTGTCAGACAGACTCCATCTTGTGTCAGACAGACTCCATCTTGTGTCAGACAGACTCCATCTTGTGTCAGACAGACTCCATCTTGTGTCAGACAGACTCCATCTTGTGTCAGAGACAGATGGCTCCAGTAGCTCTGATTGTCCGCTGGGACTCCAGGGATATTACAGTAGCAAACTGTCACATCTCTACAAATGACTGATTTTATGTCATGGCTGGCAACACACAGTTGCAAACCCAAAGCCGTGTGCTCAGCATCGCAGAATATACTTTAGGGTGAACTTATCTAGTTTTCAAATATCTATGTACACTAAGCTTTAACTTCAAAGTGATAATACAAAAAAAACTAGTATATTTAATATTTTCAATTTGGTCAGCTTGTTGTTTAGGTCCTTATACCCTTTTGGATGTTTGTTGATGTGTTGTAATATTGATCGTGGTGATTGTGTGTGCGTTGCCAGGTGTGTTTCATCGGCAGGAGTAATGTGGGGAAGTCGTCTCTCATCAGAGCTCTGTTCTCCCTGGCTCCTGACGTAGAAATTAGAGTCTCCAAAACACCAGTGAGTAAACTAAGATCTGTTGATTATTGGGGGGGGGGCTCCTACATTGTGTCTCATGTCTCATTCCATACATTCTCTAAGTTACATTCACTACCTGGCATTTTATCCATTCTCTCTCAGGGCCATACCAAGAAGATGAACTTTTTCAAAGTGGGCAAAGCTTTCACCATGGTGGACATGCCTGGTTATGGATACAGGGCTCCCAAGGACTTTGTGGAGATGGTGGAGCACTATCTGGGTTCAAGAAAAAAGTAGGTCTTCGGGATGTTTTAGCTTTACGTTATGTGGCCGTCAATCTATGTACAGTAAGTATACTGAACAAAAATCTAAATGCAACATGAAACATTTTCTAATATTTTACTGAGTTACAGTTCATATGTGGAAATAAATTCATTAGGCCCTAATCTATGACATTTACATGACTGGGTAGGGGTGCAGCCATGGGTGGGCCTGAGAGGGCATAGGCCCAACCACAGTTTTTCCCCACAAAAGGGCTTTATTACGGACAGAAATACTCCTCAGCACCTCCCCCACCCCTCAGACGATCTCGTAGGTGAAGAAGTCGTATGTGGAGATCCTGGACTGTCTGCGGTTGTGAGGCCAGTTGGACGTATTGCCAAATTCTCTAAAATGACGTTGGAGGCAGCTTATGGACATTAAATTCTCTGGCAACCGCTCTGGTGGACATTCCTGCAGTCAGCATGCCAATTGCATGCTCCCTCAACTTGAGACATCTGTGGCATTGTGTCATGTGACAAAACTGCACATTTTAAAGGGGCCTTTTATTGTCCCCAGCACAAGGTGCACCTGTGTAATGATCATGATGTTTAATACGTTTATTGATATGCCACTCCTGTCAGGTGGATGAATTATCTTGCCAAATGACAAATGCTCAATAATATGAATGTAAATACATTTGTGCACAACATTGGAAAGAAAAACTTGTGTGTGTGTATGGAAAAAATCTGGTATTTTGTATTTCAGTTCATGAAACATGGAACTAACACTTGACATGTTGCATTTCTATTTTTGTTCAGTGTAGATCCGGGCTCTCCAACCCGGTTTCTGGAGAGCTACCCTCCTGTAGGTTTGCGATCCAATCCCTGTTGTAAACTAACCTGATTCAGTTTATCAACCAGCTAATTATTAGAATTGGGTGTGCTTGATAACCAACAGGATGGTAAACTCTCAAGGAGCAGGGTTGGAGAGTCTTGATGTAGATCGAATGCATTTGTCTGTTTGTGTGACATGATCATGCTTCCCTCTGCTGTGTTACATTTCTATCAGTCTGGTAAGGACCTTCCTATTGGTGGATGGCAGTGTTGGGCTGCAGGAGGCAGATATGATCGCTCTGGAGATGTGTGAAGAGTTCAGTCGGCCTTACGTGGTGAGATTAGCGTCTATAGACTCTGTTTTAATTGAATATATATATATACAGTTGAAGTCGGAAGTTTACGTACACCTTAGCCAAATACATTTCAACTCAGTTTTTAACATTCATGACATTTAATCCTAGTAAAAATTCCCTGTCTTAGGTCAGTTAGGATCACCACTACAATACCTTGACTTTGTTGTCCTTAAGCCATTTTGCCACAACTTTGGAAGTATGCTTGGGGTCATTGTCCATTTGGAAAACCCATTTGTGACCAAGCTTTAACTTCCTGACTGATGCTGCTTCAATATATCCACATAATTTCCCTCTCTCATTATGCCATCTATTTCCTGAAGTGCACCAGTTCCTCCTGCAGCAAAGCACCCCCACAACATGATGCTGCCACCCCCGTGCTTCACGGTTGTGATGATGTTCTTCGGCTTGCAAGCATCCCCCTTTTCCCTCCAAACATATTGAAGGTCATTATGGCCAAACAGTTCTATTTTTGTTTCATCAGACCAAAAAGTACGATCTTTGTCCCCATGTCCAGTTGCAAACCGTAGTCTGGCTTTTTTATGGCGGTTTTGGAGCTGTGGATATTGATACTTGTACCTGTTTCCTCCAGCATCTTCACAAGGTCCTTTGCTGATGTTCCGGGATTGACTTGCACTTTTCCTACCAAAGAACGTTCATCTCTCGGAGACAGAACGCGTCTCCTTCCTGAGCAGTATGATGACTGCGTGGTCCCAATTGATATAAATGTCAAGTAGCCTATCGGAGACTTCTAAAGCCATGACATCATTTTCTGGCATTTTCCAAGCTGTTTAAAGGCACAGTCAACTTAGTGTATATGAACTTCTGACACACTGGAATTGTGATACAGTGAATTCTAAGTGAAATAATCCGTCTGTAAACAATTGTTGGTAAAATTACGTGTCATGCACAAAGTAGATGTCCTAAACGACTTGCCAAAACTATAGTTTGTTAACAAGAAATTTGTGGAGTGGTTGAAAAACGAGTTTTAATGACTCCAACCTAAGTGTATGTAAACTTCCAACTTCAAGTGTGTGTGTGTGTATATATATATACTGCTCAAAAAAATAAAGGGAACACTAAAATAACACATCCTAGATCTGAATGAATGAAATATTCTTATTAAATACTTTTTTCTTTACATAGTTGAATGTGCTGACAACAAAATCACACAAAAATAATCAATGGAAATCAAATGTATCAATCCATGGAGGTCAGGATTTGGAGTCACACTCAAAATTAAAGTGGAAAACCACACTACAGGCTGATCCAACTTTGATGTAATGTCCTTAATACCAGCCAAAATGAGGCTCAGTAGTGTGTGTGGCCTCCACGTGCCTGTATGACCTCCCTACAACGCTTGGGCATGCTCCTGATGAGGTGGCGGATGGTCTCCTGAGGGATCTCCTCCCAGACCTGGACTAAAGCATCCGCCAACTCCTGGACAGTCTGTAGTGCAACGTGGCGTTGATGGATGGAGCGAGACATTATGTCCCAGATGTGCTCAATTGGATTCAGGTCTGGGGAACGGGCGGGCCAGTCCCATAGCATCAATGCCTTCCTCTTGCAGGAACTGCTGACACACTCCAGCCACATGAGGTCTAGTATTGTCTTGCATTAGGAGGAACCCAGGTGGAACCCAGGGCCAACCGCACCAGCATATGGTCTCACAAGGGGTCTGAGGATCTCATCTCGGTACCTAATGGCAGTCAGGCTACCTCTGGCGAGCACCTGGAGGGCTGTGCGCCCTCCCAAAGAAATGCCACCCCACACCATGACTGACCCACCGCCAAACCGGTCATGCTGGAAGATGTTGCAGGCAGCAGAACGTTCTCCACGGCGTCTCCAGACTCTGTCACGTCTGTCACGTGCTCAGTGTGAACCTGCTTTCATCTGTGAAGAGCACAGGGCGCCAGTGGTGAATTTACCAATCTTGGTGTTCTCTGACAAATGCCAAACGTCCTGCACGGTGTTGGGCTGTAAGCACAACCCCCACCTGTGGACGTTGAGCCCTCATACCACCCTCATGGAGTCTGTTTCTGACCGTTTGAGCAGACACATGCACATTTGTGGCCTGCTGGAGGTCATTTTGCAGGGCTCTGGCAGTGCTCCTCCTTGCACAAAGGCGGAGGTAGCGGTCCTGCTGCTGGGTTGTTGCCCTTCTACGGCCTCCTCTACGTCTCCTGATGTACTGGCCTGTCTCCTGGTAGCGCCTCCATGCTCTGGACACTACGCTGACAGACACGGCAAACCTTCTTGCCACAGCTCGCATTGATGTGCCATCCTGGATGAGCTGCACTACCTGAGCCACTTGTGTGGGTTGTAAACTCTCATGCTACCACTAGAGTGAAAGCACCGCCAACATTCAAAAGTGACCAAAACATCAGTCATGAAGCATAGGAACTGAGAAGTGGTCTGTGGCCCCCACCTGCAGAACCACTCCTTTATTGGGGGTGTCTTGCTAATTGCCTATAATTTCCACCTGTTGTCTATTCCATTTGCACAACAGCATGTGAAATTTATTGTCAATCAGTGTTGCTTCCTAAGTGGACAGTTTGATTTCACAGAAGGGTGATTGACTTGGAGTTACATTGTGTTGTTTAAGTGTTCCCTTTATTTTTTTGAGCATTGTATATATATGGCAAGAGGGCATTGTTAAACAACTCAGTGTTCTGTTTTGTGTCCTTGTATATGTTAAGTTTACAGAATTTTGCTGTAATCTAGGTTCTCCATTTTCATTGCATGCCATTTAAGCCTTTTCTCTCCCTCTCCTCCTTAGTGTGTTATGCTCCATCCCACTCACTGTAGAGCGCAGTTTCATGTAGAACACTCTAACTTGTCCCACTCAGCTATTTAAAAACTGCAGTCCTGGATCCGGGTCATTATTGATTGGCCCTGTCCTGTGCTTTAATGCATGGAGCTGTAAATTATTCAAGCTATCAGGTTATTAAGCACTTTGACCACATAACTAAAATGATGTCAACGGGGATCTTAAATAAAGCTTATGTCCACCTTGTGGAGCCACAACAGACTAAAGGACTGGCGTCAGATTAAAATGATCCCATTGATGTACTGAATGGATGCACTCGTCATATTGCAAATAAAATCCAGGCCTTGCCCCTGCCGCTTGCAGCGTCCTAAACCACCCGGAAGATGACCGAAAAGCGTTCGCTATTGTTCCTCATAGAACCGTTTGTTTTGCTTGGGAATTGGGAACACAGTGTCTGATTTGGACTAGCACACAATGAGAACCTGTTTATTCATTTATGATCGTATAGCCTATCGGCACTTGTTAATGAGGCATATTTGTCAAGCTCTTGTTTTGTCTGGTGTGTGACGCAGATTGTGGTGACCAAGATCGATAAGTGCCGCCAGGGGGTGCTGTTGACTAACCTGCTGCAACTTCAGGACGCCATAACACAAACTGTTAGATGCTTCCCACAGCCCTTCCTGGTCAGGTGAGTCACCCACACACCCCTACTATTTTCAGTAAATTGTGCACCATAGATATCTCTCTTTTTAGACTGATGGCTTGTCACTGTGAACTTGCCATGTCAGAATGTCAATGTGATGTCAGAATTACACACACATCGTTATAGAGCTCACCTTTTATAGTCCTAAACAGTGTGTTACCTCTGGTTCGTACGACCATTGCTATGCCGGAAATGAATGGGGAAAGAGTGGGGTTTTGGGATAAATACCGAAAGTATGGTTAACACAGGTTTAGGAGATGTTTTGTTCTGTGAGTTAATGACCTTTAGGAATTATGGAGCATTTATGTGCTCGTTTTGATTACATAAATGCTTAAAAATTCCCAAAAAGTGACGTTAGCTGATGAACATTATCTGATTAAAAAAATACATATGTCTTATACGTAATTTTTTTATCAGATACTCTTTATCAGCTAACGTCACTTTTGGGGAATTATGATGCATTTATGATCTCCTAATACCTTTTTTTATTTTCTGCATTTATCAGAAAAGCCTCCAAAACCCCCATTCCTTTCCCCATAGGCTTAACAAGCCATGGCGGAGTTAGTGCTTCCAAAAAGAAGCCATTACTATTGCTCAATATTCAAGGACATGGAGTTAGTCACAGAGCCTCACTTATTTGAAAAAAGACCGACTGACACACCCTCTCTCACTCATTTCACTCGTGTCATTGTAGCAATCACATGACTAGACCAAGGTCGTCACAGATGGAATTGTCGTCGTCTACAGGAAGAAAGTGTGGCTGACTGCTGACTGCTTACATACTAAATGTACACTGAGTGTACAAAACATTCCATGACATAGGCTGACCAGGTGAATCCAGGTGAAAGCTATGATCCCTTATTGATGTCACTTGTTAAATCCACTCCAATCAGTGTCGATGAAGGGGAGTCCGGTTAAAGAAGCGCTTTTAAGCCTTGAGACAATTGAGACATGGATTTTGTATGTGTGCCATTCAGAGGGTGAATGGACAAGACAAAATATTTAAGTGCCTTTTGAATGCTGAAGGGTTTTTCACACAACAGTTTCCCGTGTGTATCAAGAATGTTTGTACCACCCAAAGGACATCCAGCACACATGACCACTGTGGGAAGCATTGGAGTCAACATGGACCAGCATCTACACCTTGTAGTCCCTGCTACGACAAATTGAAGCTGTTCTGAAGACAAAAGGGGGTGCAACTCAATATTAGGAAGGGGTTCTTAATGTTTGGTATAGTCTGTATTTAGATGAATAGCCTATGTAAATATAAAAAAATGCAACAAAACATAAATTACATCAATGGATACAAAGACAGTACAGTACTCAGTATTAGGAAGGTGTTCTTAATGTTTTGTACCCATGTATGTAGCCTATGATCTCAGATATTTCTTGTTCATCCTTTTCGATAATGGAACGATATGCTTCAGTTCCATCGTCATGCCAACCACACCATACAGTACGGTGATATTGTACTGTAAAATCTCTGTTGCCTTCACTGTATACCAGAAAGTGTGTCATCGTTTAGGGTTGTAGTTTGACTAACCTGTCTTCCTAATTCTTTGGGTGAAGGGAAAGGACAGACGGGATTATGTCACAGTGCAGCTTACATATTCTCTTATGTAAACTGCAGTGCAGTTCAGTCTTTATTGCAAACTGTGAAAGTGCACACATGCATTTGTGTAAATAAAACCTACCTATCTAATTGGGTCAGATGGCTATCAGTGATCAGATAAGACAAGATAATGGTGGCAGTGACACGCACATATGGTTGGGCACACACACACACGCACGGACCTGACTGCACACTGTCATTGAAATTGGAGGGAGGGGAATGACCGTGTGCAGGAGTGACCGACTATGTGTGTGAGAGATTGACTGACTGTCACTCACACTCTCTGCCTCTCGGCCAAGGCCTTGGGGATTTCGTCCGGCTGCACATTCCATAGAGGTTGAGTGTCGGAAGAATATCTCACACCAGTAACTTAACTGATAACAGACCCACTGAGGTGCTACTCTACAGATACCAGCACACTAATGCGCTAATTTACTAACACGGAAGGGCCCCGTTGTAATGGCTCGTAAACTGTACATACACATACCCTAGTATGTTAACTGTCATTCTTCACAGGTAGGCAAACCTACTTTCTCACTTTGACAACTACTTCATTACTCTGTCCTGTGTTGTGTATAGCAGGCCTCGCCAATTCTATACATGCAAATATGTTTGGATGTCTTCAAAAATTTGAAGCAGTTATATACTGATCTCTCTCTCTCTCTTTCTCCTAATCGACAGTTCTCTCCATTTTTCGGGGATATACCTGCTCCGTTGTTTCATTGCTCATGTGACCGGGAGCATTCAGCTGGGAGACACATGTCGATACTGATCTGAGACCAGTTAACCACCTCTTTGACTGCATACTCTGGAGCACAGCTGATAACTTGTTTGGAATCAGCTCATACTTCCTCAATCTATGAACACTCGCACCACTGATACAGTAGCCTATTGTGGACAGATTTGAAAACTGACCTGAGATCAGTTGCTATACTTGGTTCGTGTGCTGCTACAGTGTTTCTTTTCTAACCCCTAAATCATTATAACAAAGCAGACAGCTGATCTAAGATCTGATCCACTCTCTGTAAGTGCTTTGTTATGGACACGGTACTGTGTGACTCTACAGGAACTTTCACCTTGGGAACAGAGACTAACTAAAAGCTAACCTGAAGACAGTTTCCCAATAGAGCTGCTTCATCTTTAGTGTTTGTGTACATTGTTTACTATAGTCAGACTGCTATTTCTGTATATACCGTGCATTCGGAAAGTTTTCAGACCTCTTGACTTTTTCCACGTTTTGTTATGTTAGAATAAGTCTATCGATTCAGTTTGTTTTACCTCAATCTACACACAATACCCCATAATGACAAAGCAAAAACAGGTTTTTAGAAATGTTTGCAAATTTATTCCAAATAAAAAAACGTAACTATCACATTTACTAAGGTTTTCAGACCCTTAACTCAGTACTTTGTTGAAGCCCCTTTGGCAGCGATTACAGCCTCGATTCTTTTTGGGTATGACGCTACAGGTTTGGCACACCTGTATTTCTGGAGCTCTGTCAGACTGACCATCGGGTTCTTGGTAACCTCCCTGACCAAGGCACTTCTCCCCCAATTGCTCAGTTTTGCCGGGCGGCCAGCTCTGGGGAGAGTCTTGGTGGTTCCAAACTTCTACCATTTAAGAATAATGGAGGCCACTTTGTTCAGAAATTGTTTGGTAATTTTCTCCAGATCTGTGTCTCGACACAATCCTGTTTCAGAGCTCTACTGACAATTTCTTTGACCATGGCTTGGTTTTTGCTCTGTCAACTGTGGGACCTTACACACAGGTGTGTGCCTTTCCAAATCATGTCCAATTGAATTGACCACAGGTGGACTCCAATCAAGTTGTAGAAACATCTCAAGGATGCTCAGTGGAAACAGGATGCACCTGAGCTCAATTTCGAGTATAATAGCAAAGGGTCTAATTAGTTATGGAAATAAGGTATTTCTGTTTGTCATTGTTATTGCTATTTCTGTTTGTCATTGTTTGTAAATATTTCTACACTTTGTCATTCTGTGTAGATTGATGAAATGTTTTTATTTAATTGATTTTAGAATAAGGTGTAACAAAATGTGGAAAAGGGAAGGGGTCTGAATACTTTCTGAATGCACTGTATGGGGATGGGAATATGGATTGTTTTAATTTTGTAATAAAAACTATAAAAGGAAACATTTTGTGTTGGTTGTTGTAGAACTCTGGACCTAAGGGTCTTTTATAGTAAGCTACTGGTGGAGACTTTGTTCAACATTTCCCCTAGCATTTAATGAATGACAGAATTCATGGGGAAAGAAGGACTAAGGTAAGCAAAAGCTCTTGTGTTTTGTGGGGAAAGTGATAAGTTCTGGAGTACGACTGAACCAAGGTCTCATCTCAGGGAAAAATACGGTTACATTCATGTAATATCAACTGGATAGTTGCGTAAGAAGAACAAACTTGTTACAGACCTACAATATAATCAGATGGTTTGTGATACATTTGAGGCACAGAAATACAACTGATTATACAGTGAAACGTTGTCACAGTTTTTGTGCTGTAACACATTATTTCCATGTTTTTTTGTTGACAGATATTTATCCATCTACTTGGTTGATATTATATTATTTTCTAGGGTCCTTGTCTTCCTCTAACCGCTAAACGCCCCCCCCCCCCCATACGAGGCTTATACAATGTCATTTTTTGTGTCTTTCAGTGACAGACACTGTCGCTGTCTAGCTTCTTTTGTTTTCCCCACAGTGGGTCCAACACCCAGGGACTTTTTCCAGTCCTACTCTTTTACAGTCCCACTGGGGAGAGGTGACGCACACCAGACATGACCTTGTGCCCGCGCTCAACACGTACTGGTAGGCATCATCGCTCCTTTGGTGGCGGTACCAGGATGATGATGATGTTGCATGGCTGTGATTGGAAGAGGACAATAAAATTTAAGAGCTGAGTGATAAAAAAAAAAAATAAGATGGTGCAATTTACGTTTATTGTAAGTTTAATCAATGACTGTCTTTCTGCATTCGCATTTGGACACTGACCTCATAAACGTTAGGCACGAGTTAATTATTATTATATAGATTTTTTTTAGGTAGGTCTTAAAGGCCTGGAGGGGAGAGGTGTATGGTCTCAGTGCAGCCCTCGTCACCGTGGATACAGGAGGGAGGAGAGCCGGAGGAGTCTTAAAAGAACGCAACACCACAGGACAGACTACTTCTCTCCATCCCCCCCGCACTCTGGAATTCTTCTATTGGGTTCCTTTTTAGATTTATTTTTTGAATCACCTTTCTCCACTATGAACACACCAATGACAACGGCTGCCGTGGCGTTGGCCACCTGCCACACCAACGCCACGATATGCTCGGGCACGTCATGCCTGGTGGCTCCCAGCAACTACAACGAGAACCTAAGCCTAGTTCTCAGCATCGTGCTGACCGTCATGCTGGCCATGGTTATGTTCTCCATGGGCTGCACCGTGGAGGCCGGAAAGCTGTGGGGACACATCAAGAGGCCATGGGGAATTTTTATTGGCTTCTTGTGCCAGTTCGGCATCATGCCCTTCACCGCCTTCGCCCTGTCGCTGGCCTTCAACGTGCTGCCCGTGCAGGCCGTCGTCATCATCATCATGGGCTGCTGTCCCGGTGGCTCCAGCTCTAATATCATTGCCTACTGGCTGGATGGAGACATGGACCTCAGGTGAGACTGACTGGAAGCAGTAACACTCTTAGATTAAGAAGAATGGGGGGGAAATGGTTCCAAAAGAGTTCTCCGGCTGTCCTCGTAGGATAACTATTTTGGATTCCGGGTAGAACACTTTTGGGTTCCATGTAGAACCCTCTGTGGAATGGAACCGAAAACGGTTCTACCTGGAACAGAAAAGGGTTCTTAAGAGATCTCCTATGGGGACAGCCGGAGAACCATTTTAGGTTCTAGATACCACCTTTTTTCCCCCCTAAGAGTGCATGTTATTTGTTTGATGATTTAGCCTACTTTCAAGTTTTGCCTTTGGTACTACGTTTTTGAGTACTTTTACGCGAGTGCATTTCTATCGTGATCCAGCGTACTAATGTTGTGTGTTTTCCCTGCTCTAGTATCAGCATGACAGCCTGCTCCTCTATCCTAGCCCTGGGGATGATGCCTCTGTGTCTGCTCATCTACACGTCTGTCTGGACCTCCGCTGACACCATCCAGATCCCCTACCAAAGCATAGGTAGCTACCAAATACTAAAATAAACCATTCCATACAGGGGCATATGCATTGATGTACCATCTACACAATGTATTGGTGGGAATGCTTTTGTACAGCACTCTTTAGATTCCATCTAGCAGCACAGGAACATATCAATTGTATAGATTTCCACATATAGATTGTATTTCTATGTGTTAGAACACCGTTAGAAATGTTAAAACATTTGGATCCTTAGGCCAATGGCGGCGAGCTTTACACCGCTCCAGAGGCCAATGGCGGCGAGCTTTACACCGCTCCAGAGGCCAATGGCGGCGAGCTTTACACCGCTCCAGCCGACGCTTGGCATTGCACATGTTGATCGGCCACGGAAACACCTTTCATGAAGCTCCCGACAAAAGGTTCTGGTGCTGACGTTGCTTCCAGAGGCAGTTTGGAAGATGATGACAGATTGTATATCTTCGTCTCCAGGTATCACTTTGGTGTCCCTCCTCATCCCCGTCGCCCTGGGAATCTACGTCAAAAACAAGTGGCCCGAAATAGCCAAAAAGATCCTCAAGGTAAGATTAAACTCCTCGCACTGCATACAGCTGGTTTTGTTCCACACTACTGCTACACTATACACTTCTAGGTTGTTATTCCGGGATCAATAGTGTGCATGCGATTTGTGGATTCAAATCAAGTCTGTAAAATGTGTGTTTGCAGGTGGGTTCCATAGTTGGCCTCCTCCTCATCATCATAATTGCGGTGGTTGGTGGGGTGCTGTACCAGTCCTCCTGGACCATCTCTCCCTCTCTCTGGATCATCGGAGCCATCTACCCCTTCGTAGGCTTCACCCTGGGCTTCTTCATGGCCCGCTTTGTCGGACAACCCTGGCACAAGTACTACTGCAATATTATATGATTCATGATAGTCCAGTCTTAATATTGTACCTAGCTGATAAAATCCAAGTTACCATTGCAATAGAAGGTGTTGATAACACCTACCTGAATTATACTTGAATAACCTGAATGAGTTATTCCCTTAGTCTCCTCTCTGGAAATGCCTTAACATTCAAGTTCATGTAAACACTACAGTACCAGATGTGCAAGGTACTCCACAGACGCTACAATGAAAACCATCCAGTGCATTTTAACTTCACCCTGTTCATTTAACAGAGCAGAAGGTTCTTCATAAGCACGCCAGTCAAGCGGAGCACTTCGTCGCTCCATGGAACCTACTGTAGTTAACAAGCCCTTCGATTGTGTTTAAGGTGTCGTACCATCGCCCTGGAGACAGGCTTCCAGAACTCCCAGTTGTGCAGCACCATCGTCCAGCTGTCGTTCTCCCCTGAAGAACTGGAGGTCATGTTCGCCTTCCCGCTCATCTACAGCATCTTCCAACTGGTGGTGGCTGTCATGTCTGTTGGAGGTGGGTCAGCTTATACCGCTGTTGAAGAGCTAATGTCAATATTGATATGCTATCAAATGGTTTTGTGGTCGACTTATCAATGTATAATAGGCCTATGGTCTGGTATTTTCTCCCGTGTGTTACCTATATTCCCAGCTTTTATTTGTCATTCTAGCTAATGATTGATTGCCCGGGTGCCAGTCTGATCATTAACTTCTCTCAGACTATATTATTGATGCTTTTCAGTGCTTATTTAGATTGAGAATTTGTGGCTGTAAAGGCACACAGTAGGTGTAACGTGTGGTTCTGCTTCCTACAGCTTACCGGATGTATAAGAGGAAGTGTGGAGCGGGTTCATCTGAGTTAGACAGCGAGGGAGCAGGGGGGGATGCTGAGGCACCTAAGGAAAAGCAGGAGTATGCCCTGGAAAATGGAGGCTTCGAGTGCGACGAGAATGGCAACAATGGAGAAAAGGGCAAGATCACCCAGATGTGAGCACGGACAGGCCGCGGGACTCTGACAGCAGCACCCAGCGACCTGGGTGCAATACAGTACCTACATCCTTCCCACTCAATCACACCATGCACAGGGTTGCAGTGTGGTAGTGACTGAGGCGAGGTATTGTGAGATTTGTTGAGTGGTGAGAGACACAGAGGAAACTGTTTCACCATGAAAAGGTTTCTGTCTAGTCACTCCTGTCAGAACTACAATAACTTTTTCAATATTTATATTTGCAAACCAGTCAACCTAAACTAATTTATTAGTCCATGTCGTAGGACTCATGACACACACACACCAGCATTAAAACATTATATTGAGTTTTAAATGGACCCCTCCAGGATATTTTACACATGGCTCATATTTTATCATTTGTATGTTAAAGCAACAACAAAAATACATTACAAGTCTTCCTGACTAATACAAGTGTTGTGCTGAACATTAATTTAGTTTTAAATTATTAGACACTACATTTGAACCATATTTATGAATGTACTGTCTTTGTATCCATTAGTTTTTTTTTTACATTTACATAGATGAATAGACTAAATACAGACTATACCAAACATGAAGAACCCCTTCCTAATATTGAGTTGCACCCCCTTTTGTCTTCAGAACAGCTTCAATTTGTCGTAGCAGGGACTACAAGGTGTAGATGCTGGTCCATGTTGACTCCAATGCTTCCCACAGTGGTCATGTGTGCTGGATGTCCTTTGGGTGGTACACACATTCTTGATACACACGGGAAACTGTTGTGTGAAAAACCCAGCAGCAGTGCAGTTCTTGACACAACCCGGTGCACCAGGCACCTACTAACATATCGGGTTCAAAGGCACTTAATTCTTTTGTCTTGCCCATTCACGTTCTGAATGGCACACATACAAAATCAATTGTCTCAAGGTTAAAAAAAAAAAAATCCTTCTTTAACCTGTCTCCTCCCCTTCATCTACACTGATTGAAGCGGATTTTAACAAGGGACATCAATAAGGGATCATAGCTTTTACCTGGTTAGTCTATGTCATGGCAAGAGTGGGTGTTCATAATGGTAGGTATACTCAGTGTATATATCTGTGACGAACTCTCCACATTGAACTGCACCTTAGTTGTTCTCTTTGTCTTGTACGCAGAGGCTAGTTGCTAGTGTGTTGTCTTAAAGAAGGTACCTACCCACCTGATCTTTTCATGTGTAAATGTACCCGGAAATGAAATAAAGGTGAACATTTTAAGTGGTCTATCAAGAGTTTTACTAAAATATATATTTCATGACAAACTGCAGATCCTTTAGTGAGACTTATCTTCTGACATCTATCACATCCAAACATATGCTTCATGTGCTTCATTTATTTTTTTAAAGGTGATACAAATATACAGGATTTCTCTTTTAAGACGTGTTTAAAAACACTTCCAAAACTGTTTAACAAAGATATCTTCCATGTGGTATCACAGACCTGGTACTGTATGTATCCACCCCCCTTATCCAGTCATACATCTGTCTACAGTGGGACGGTACTGTACAAATAGGGTACTGCTCCTCAGATGTACACAGACATCAACTACAAGTCTGTGATGATCAGAGAATTTATTGCAGCCCTGCCCTCATTTCCTAATTGACTGTGGGACTTTTGTACTTTTATTTACGGAACCAAACTAACCATTTAATAATGACTTTGTAACCTTGAGTATAGAGATGACCAGTTTACAGAGGAGTATAGTGCAGTGATGTGTCCTATAAGGAGCATTGATGGCAAATCGGATGGCCGAATGGTAAAGAAAATCTAGCCGCTCGAGAGCACCCTTACCTGCCAATCTATAAATTGTGCTGAGAGGTTGACAGTGTACCGTCTAGCCACACTCCCAAGTACTTATATGAGGTGACTACCACAAGCTCTAAACCCTCAGGAGATAGTAATCAGCCCTGTAGGGAGAGGGGCATTCTTTTTACCAAACCACATGACCTTTGTTTTGGAGGTGTTCAGAACAAGGTTAAGGGTAGAGAAAGCTTGTTGGACACTTTGTGTAGAGCATTTAACATAAAATCTGGGGAGGGGCCAGCTGAGTATACGACTGTATCATCTGCATATAAATGGATGAGAGAGCTTCCTACTGCCTGAGCTATGTTGTTGATGTAGATTAAGAGTGTGGGGCCTAGGATTGAGCCTTGGGGTATTCCCTTGGTGACAGGCAGTGGCTGAGACAGCAGATTTTCTGACTTTATTCACTGCATTCTTTGAGAGAGGTAGTTAGCAAACCAGGCCAAAGACCCCTCAGAGACACCAGTACTCCTTAGCCGGCCCACATGAATGGAATTGTCTACCGTATCAAAAGCTTTGGCCAAGTCAATAAAAATAGCAATAATAAAAATAGCGGCACAATATTGCTTATAATCAACAGCAATGGTGACATCATTGAAGACCTTTAAGGTTGCAGTGACACATCCATAACCTGGGCGGAAACCAGATGTTTTCCATGGCATACCTCAGTTACAAAGTGTTTCCATTAGTGAACCCTGTGTAGATGATTTGTCCGGGATACTATGCAGAGTAACGGATATAAAGTCACTTACAGAGCTATATGTGGAAACACCAGTGATAAAATCGCTAAACCAATAAAACCGTTCGATCTTAAAACACCAACGAAAGCATGACCTCTTTTGATTAACCTAACAATAATTAAGTTATCAAATAACACATATAGAAGAAGATGCCACTGTCTTGTCTCCAGAACCTGAGAACTTTTGAACTAGGGCTCAGCCAGGAAATACTATTGCGCCTTCCCCTATCTGGCATTAAGAAAATACAGTCCTAGAGTTTATCTAGTAATGAATTAGATTGAGAATATCTGTAATATAGTGTTTTTGCTTTCAATCAAGGAAATCAGTTTGGAATATACCACTATAAGTAGCTTCTCAATGTCCAGTGTTGAATCATGCATTGGGCTGAAATATTTGCATTTAAAACGGTAAATCCTACTTCACATATTAAATGGAATTTTATATAGTCTCAAAAACCTTAAGAAATTTGAGATTTAGGCCAGACACAAAATAGACCCAATCTCTGCTTTTTCCAAAATCAACAATTACATGGCTAACACATCAAATGTTATTGGGAAATAATCTAGAAATGCTTTTTGCAAAACAGTTCAGGTGTTTTGAGAAGCTGCAGAATCGGGTTTTATCACTGAATTTAATTTCACACATCGAAGACTTTGATTTCCTGGGATTGACAAATCTGGAGCTCTTAGACATTACACAAAATAAAATGAAGAGATGCATGCAAACATGTTTACTGGTTTACATAGTTTGGCATTGTTAGACCTGAGGGACAATCCACTGATTCACACTATTGAGGCAATGTCTTTCACACACCTCATGTGTCTCTGGGGGACTTGAACTTTCCACCTACAGAACCTGTGTTCAAGCTGAATCTGACACTCATATTTGGCGACATTCTGAGGCAGCGGACTCTTCTGTACATTAGTTCAGGTATGAGGCCAATGCAGTTGATAATTGGCAGTAATGTCACGTCCAAACACAATCTGAGTCTCCAGCTCAAAGGCCAGACTGTGTCATTTGAGGACTGTGACAGACCTTTCATTGAGTCTGTCATTTATCTTTAATGCTGAAGAATTCCTTTGTGGATCTGAATTCATGGGAAAGTACTTCAGATCATTGGAAAGACTTGAGTACAGATCTAAGCTTTCAGCTAAAAGTGGTTGATTTAACATCAAGCAGCTGATTCCCCTGAGAAAACTGACTAAATACAGGCGGATCTTTCAATACAGCGTACTGCCAACATTTTTCACAACCTACTCAAGCTACCACTATGATGCATTTGTCTCCTACAGCGGGAAGGACGAGCACTAAGTGGTGGAGGAGCTTCTGCCCAACCTGGGACAGAGGGGTCCTCTGAGTTTGTATGATGGCAATTTGCATATACTCCAGAATGTTATGAAGTGTGATCAGATGAATTGCAAAGTCCCTCTTTGCCATGCAAATGAACTGAATCCCCCAAAAACATTTCCACTGCCTTTCAGCCCTGTCACAAAAGGACCAGCTGACATGTCAGTAGTTCTCTCGTTAACACAAGTGTGAGTGTTGATGAGGACAAGGCTGGAGATCACTCTGTCATGCTGATTGAGTTCGAATAACAGACTGGAAGCCTCAAAAGGAGGGTGGTGCTTGGAATCATTGTTCTTCCTCTGTCAATCATTATTAACTGCAAGGAAACACGTGCCGTCATCATTGCCTTGCACAAAAAGGGCAAGGATATTGCTGCCAGTAAGATTGCACCCAAATCAACCATTTATCGGATCATCAAGAACTTCAAAGAGAGCCGTTCAATTGTTGTGAAGAAGGCTTCAGGGCACCCAAGAAAGTCCAGCAAGCGCCAGGACCGTCTCATAAAGTTGATTCAGCTGCAGGATCGTGGCACCACCAGTACAGAGCTTGCTCAGGAATGGCATGAGGCAGGTGTGAGTGCATCTGCACCAAAGACCTTTGGAGGATGGCCTGGTGTCAAGAAGGGCAGCAAAGAAGCCACTTCTCTCCTGGAAAAACATCAGGGACAGACTGATATTCTGCAAAAGGTACAGGGATTGGACTGTTGAGGACTGGGGTAGTCATTTTCTCTGATGAATCCCCTTTCCGATTGTTTGGGGAATCCGGAAAAAAGCATGTCCGGAGAAGACAAGGTGAGCGCTACCATCAGTCCTGTGTCATGCCAACAGTAAAGCATCCTGAGACCATTCATGTGTGTGGTTGCTTCTCAGCCAAGGGAGTGGGCTCACTCACAATTTTGCCTAAGAACACAACCATGAATAAAGAATGGTACCAACACATCCTTCGAGAGCAACTTCTCCATACCATCCAGGAACAGTTTGGTGACGAACAATGCCTTTTCTAGCATGATGGAGCACCTTGCCATAAGGCAAAAGTGATAACTAAGTGGCTCGGGGAACAAAACATTGATATTTTGGGTCGATGGCCAGGAAACTCCCCAGAACTTAATCCCATTGAGAACTTGTGGTCAATCCTCAAGAGGCGGGTGGACAAACAAAAATCCACAAATTCTGACAAATGAAATGCTTGTAATTATACTTCAGTATTCCATAGTAACATCTGGCAAAAATATCTAAAGACACTGAAGAAGCAAACTTTGTGGAAATTAATGTGTCATTCTCAAAACTTTTGGCCACGACTGTAGACTTCCAGATGGGGAAGGACATTGTGGAGAACATCAGAGCCTCTACCGGAGCCGCCGCACCCTCTGCCTGGTCAGTCGCCTCTACCTGCGCAGTAACTGGTGTTCCCTAGAGATTCGGCTGGCCACCTCCAGGTTGCAGGTGGAGCAAAGGGACATCCTTCTCCTGATCACCCCCCCCCCCTCTCACTGCCTGTCTGCCCACCACAGGCTGGCTGGCCTGGTGAAGACCAGGACCTATCTGGACAGGCACCAGGACCCCCATCAGCACCAGGCATTCTGGGACAGACTGTGGGCTAAAATGAAACCTCGGACTGAAGCGTAAGCGCAGAGATTTATGTAGGACCTTGTGTTGATGCAGATAAGGTTGGGGACTTTGTACTGTAGACTTTTAACCAGTTTTTCCAATAAACATATGCATCATTGTTGCTAAGAGCAACTGAAAAAGTCTCTCAGAACTCTGTGGTTTTGATCCCTTTCTGTTTTACAGTGTATCAGGTTGAGAACAACCTGTCCATCTGCTGTGACAATACAGTAATGTTCATACAATGAAGCAGTTATTTTTATTTCAACATAAATCAAAAGATGTTTGTACGGAGGTTGCTAATTGAGGCAGGTGTTAAGAGCATTGGGCCTGTTACCGAAAGGGCGCTGGTTCAAATCCCTGAGCAGGCAAGGTGGAAAAATCTGCCGTTCTACCCCGAACAACTTCTCCCTGGGTGCCGAGGATGTTGAATAAGGCAGCCTCCCGCACCTCTCTGATTCAGTGGATGGGTTAACTGCAGAGGGCACATTTCAGTTGAATAACTGACTAGGTATCCCTGCTGATTGTTAACCTTGAATTTGGCCCTTTACAGTATATGGTTTATCACACCCCCTTTCCATTCAATCAGGTGAATTCTAGGCAATATTTGTGAACCAAGTTTAAATGTATTATTATTTATGCCCTTGAAAAAAAGGAATCTAGCTGAAATGTTGGAAACTTGCCATGATCTGTTTATGATTTGTCTTAAAGAAAAGTTTACATTTATTTGTTAGCAATGTATAAGCAGTTTTCCTGTAAATGCCAAATATAATTAGATAAAGTGAATACCGCACACAGACTGTAAGGGTTTGCATAGGATTAATACCACATTTCTAAAACATTTTAATCATAGGCTACTTTAAGAAAAACTTCAGGCAAGCGACTGATGTAGGTCTAGAAACATAAGTGAAAAAATTGTAACTTGATGTCAGAGATGAAACACCATGCAACCAAGAAAACCTTGTGTGGATTCTTTTGTTTAAATCATGAAAGCTGAGAACCCCTTTTATCCCATAGGCCAGGGTTTTGGAGTCTTAGAAACCTATGAAGGCAAAAATGTCATCAATGTTAGTCTCATTCAGATCCAAGGGTTTCTGAGCTAGAGTGTGTCTACTTTGGTTGCTAAGCTCATTGCTAAGGGACTGGTCAGCAGTCATCGTGGCCACATCCCCCGGTGTGCCAGGTAAAATACTCCTGTTTCTCTTGTGTCTTAGTGACCGTTTTCTGTTGACACAGAATGCACTTGTGATTGGTTCAAATGCAGTCCTGAATGGCTGAAAGCAAATTCTAGGGTGAGCCCTCCTCCACAGTGTCTTCAGCGACTGACAGGTCCTGGGTACCGCCCCTCTGAGTGACAGGGCCCAGCAAACCTCCCGTTTGTAGCGCGTTAGTTTCCCTTGTACACTGGGGAGACCAAGAACAAACACAGGTTCCCCATCGTTAATGTGACTGGAAGTTTTAGTTTGGACAAGGTGTGCAAAGATGTCCCATTGTGATAGTCTGAAAGATGCAATAGCCAATATTATTAAAAGCCCAGTTAAAATAGAGCCCCTGTACCTGCAGCCCTCTGATTCCAGGCGTTTCATCCTCTGGCACTTCAGGTTCAGGAACGTCAGACGCCCCTTCTCCTGACGCAGCTTCCTGCATTCACACCATCTCATCACTTCCTCCAGGTGGGCGGCCATGTTGCTGAAAGTGGTGGCTGTTTTCAGTTGCTTCAGAAACTTCCTCTTCTGACCAATCACAGCAGCATCCAGTAATGAAGGCTGCTCTTGTTCTGTTGACACCTGCAGAGTTCAAATGACAATCTAGTATAAGTAACAACAGTCATCATCAAATAAGTAACTCAAATGAAAAGTAGTGGACTTAAAAAAGGTGTAATCTGTATAATATTCGGACATAAAAACAACCACACATACCTCTGTGATACCGCCATGGGTTCGTTTCAGCAACTGCTTCATATCAAATCCAGAGACGGCACCTGTTATAAGGAAATTATGACTGTTATATATTATATGTTCAAATGTAAACAACAGAACATAGGCTATGCCAGGAGAGCTACAAAAAAATATAGATCAATCTATCAAATGTATTTTAGTCCTTTTTACATCAGCAGCTTGACACCAATCACAAAGTGCTTTATAAATACCCAGCCTGAAACGGCAAAAAGCAAGGAATGCAGAGTCCGGGGACACTAACCTGTATCACCAGTTCTCCGGAGTAAGACTGCAGTTCCCAGATCCACTTTGCTGCTCTTCCTATTGGGGGGACCACCCAGAGCCTGCTTTATACTCTCCTCTCCCTCCTCTCTGAACAGTCTGTTGAGCACAGAGGACCTGGAGGCTCCTATCCCTCCAAGGCCCTTAGGAGCCCGGGAATGCTCCATCTTCAACAAGGAAGAGTCAGAGGGCCCGAGGAACTCTGCCATCCCTGCAGGCAGGGTGAAGTCTATGAGGAAGGCCATAGCCTGAGCCTGGGACACCTCCTTCAGGAGCTCCAGGAGGTGCTGGTAGAGAGGGGCCAGCCTACCCAGGATGCCCCGGAAAAACACCCTAAGGAGCAGGAAGATACATCACTCCTATCCAGAGTCACTTCCACTTAGTCATTTACATTCGTCTTAAGATTGATATGTGGTTGTCTCATCTAGCTAAGTCATAGTAAGTCAGCGCTAGTAAGAAGGGACAGGTTTGAGTGAAAAGCAGTACGTCAGACATGACCCTGAAAGAGCCACAAGACTCACCACAGTCGACTAAGCATGCTGGTGAGCACCACGTTCAACGTAATGAATTGCTTTGATTGGAGGTCCTGCCTTGCTAGTCTGGAGAGGAGATTTGGTCAAGGCAATCATACACACCATGCTCATGTATACATGTCTACACTGAGAACATTGTTGCGTTCCAGGTGGTCTTTTTTTTTTTTTGCAGTCATGCTGCACATTACAGAAGACCGTCGTGTTGTTACATACCCCGTCATCACTTTTGTCTCGAGACGTCTTCATTTATATTGGTCTTAAGTCATCTCTAGATATGTCTCAAGATGCCTTAAGACATGTTGATGGCTGAGTAGGTATTACTGTGGTTCCTGACAAGTTAAACACTTCTCCAGGTGTTGAGAGACCTAACAATATGCAACTGCAAAAAAAGATGACCTGGAATGCCAGCAACAGTCATTTATATAGTAATAATCATACATTGGATTTAGAGCACCTTTCAAAAAAAACAAAAGGACACTTAGGCAAAAAAAGAGGTTTAAAAAAAAGCAAGGAGACAGAGATAGCAGCTGACATCTCCCAGATGAGAGAAAGAAGGATACATGAAGGCTCTGGTGCAGTGATTGAGCAGACATGTCATCAGTCTGGCGGCTCCCAACACCTTGAGACAAAGCCATTCCAGTATGGGCTGACTGGGGACATCACACTGACCCGTCTCCATAGCTAACTTGCTGCAAACACAAGCATATACACACATCAAGATGACACAGTTAGTCTACGGTGTATTGGCTATCAAATAAACATCGACCCCAAAACAAGTTATATGGATCTTGATGCTCGATAGTGTGCTGTGTCTGCGTGATTAGATGCAGCTAAGTAGTCCAACAAGGGCATGTAAATTCCCTGGCACAGAGAATATCTAAATGCAGAGTAATTCTAGCAAGTTAGTACCTTTGCACTTTCTTTGGACATAGCTCCTTCAGGTCCAGAAGAGCAGCATCCAGCTTCATTTCCTTCAACCGGTTTATGCATTGCTCAACCTGCAGGGGTTTTCAAAACTCAAGTCAATAACCCTCTACATCAGGGGTGTCACACTCATTTTGTCCTGGGAGTAGGGTTGCCATGCCCATGGTTTTTCCGCAGTTGGCCTATTTTGAAAAAAGGATGTCACGGGTGAAAATGTATTGGTCGCTGGTTTTCGGCATACCTCTATATCGCACTTCGGCCACCATGACTCATTCAAGGGTTTTTCTTTATTGTTATTATTTTATACATTGTAGAATAATGCTGAAGACATCAAAACTATGAAATAACACATATGGAATCATGTAGTAACCAAAAAAAGTGTAAACAAATCAAAATATATTTTACATTTGAGATTCTTCAAAGTAGCCACCCTTTGCCTTGAGGACAGCTTTGCACACTTGGCATTCTCTCAACCAGCTTCACCTGGAATGCTTTTCCAACAGTCTTGAAGGAGTTCCCACATATGCTGAGCACTTGTTAGCTGCTTTTCCTTCACTCTGCGGTCCAACACATCCCAAACCATCTCAATTGGGTTGAGGTCGGGTGATTGTGGAGGCCAGGTTATCTGAAGCAGCACTCTGTCACTCCTTGGTCAAATATCCCTTACACAGCATGGAGGTGTGTTTAATAAACATTGTGTCTTATACATTACATAGTGCACCGCATATTACGCATGGCGGAAAAATATCAAACAAAACTGATTTAAGATGTCTTTAGTACTCGTGATACAAGTCAGTATTCAAAGTCCATCCATGTCTGAGGACATCAGGAGATGAAGTGTAAAACCAGCCACTAGGGGCTACAGTGAGGTTTCGGTTTTGCTAGAGCGTTGTGTACGGGGATGGTGGATGGGTGTAAGCATCTGCCACCGATTCCAAAGGATGCAAGTTCAAATCCAGCGACATAACGTTGATTTTGATATTCTTGTTTTAAGCCTATCCCAAACCTTAACCCTCACCTTAATGCCTAAGCTTGAGAATTTGGAGTTAATGCCTAAATTTAACCTTAAAAAGACTGAAATTTGACATTTGAAAACATGGATGTTTAATTCTGACCTGAGACTGAGCGCTGGTAGCAACTACTACCAGAGCGAAGGCCTATGCTTTCACCTTCCAGAATTAGAAGTGTGTGGGCGACGGTATGAATATTGTAAATAAAGGATGTATATGCCCCATGTGGGATTAGAATTTACAACCATTGAACTAGGAGCCAACTGTTTTAGCAGACCGCGCCACCAATCAGTCATAACGGTCGGGAAAAAAAAAAACAAGTTGACATATACAGTGGATATAGCTACAGATATAAAGGTATAATCCAGTCTAGACGTTTTCTTTCTTCGTAAAAGCAATACAGATGTGTATGAAATGGTAAGCAAAAAACTTTGAATTTGGTCAGATGCGGAAACTAAATGCATGCTATTCAATCGATCACTGCCCGCACCTGCTCGCCCATCCAGCATCACTACTCTGGCTCGGACTTAGAATACGTGGACAACTAAAAATACCTGGGTGTCTGGTTAGACTGTAAACTCTCCTTCCAGACTCACATTAAGCATCTCCAATCCAAAATTAAATCTAGAAATCGGCTTCCTATATCGCAATAAAGCATGGGGCGGCAGGGTAGCCTAGTGGTTAGAGCGTTGGACTAGTAACCGGAAGGTTGCAAGTTCAAACCCCTGAGCTGACAAGGTACAGATCTGTCATTCTGCCCCTGAACAGGCAGTTAACCCACTCTTCCTAGGCCGTCATTGAAAATAAGAATTTGTTCTTAACTGACTTGCCTGGTTAAAAAATAAATAAATCCTTCACTCATGCTGCCAAACATACCCTCGTAAAACTGACCATCCTACTGATCCTCGACTTCGGTGATGTCATTTATAAAATAGCCTCCAACACTCTACTCAACAAACTGGATGCAGTCTATCACAGTGCCACCCGTTTTGTCACCAAAGCCCCATACACTACCCACCATTGCGACCTGTACGCTCTCGTTGGCTGGCCCTCGCTTCATACTTGTCGCCAAACCCACTGGCTACAGGTTATCTACAAGTCTCTGCTAGGTAAAGCCCCGCCTTAGCTCACTGGTCACCATAGCAGCACACGCTCCAGCAGGTATATCTCACTGGTCACCGCCAAAGTCAATTCCTCCTTTGGTCGTCTTTCCTTACAGTTCTCTGCTGTCCATGACTGGAACGAATTGCAAAAGTCTCTGAAGCTGGAAACTCACATCTCCCTCACTAGCTTTAACACCAGCTGTCAGAGCAGCTTACAGATCACTGCACCAGTACATAGCCCCTCTGTAATCAGCCCATATACAGTGCCTTGCGAAAGTATTCGGCCCCCTTGAACTTTGCGACCTTTTGCCACATTTGACACTTTTTATGGATATCTTTAAGAAATGGCTTTCTTCTTGCCACTCATAAAGGCCAGATTTGTGCAATATACGACTGATTGTTGTCCTATGGACAGAGTCTCCCACCTCAGCTGTAGATCTCTGCAGTTCATCCAGAGTGATCATGGGCCTCTTGGCTGCATCTCTGATCAGTCTTCTCCTTGTATGAGCTGAAAGTTTAGAGTGACGGCCAGGTCTTGGTAGATTTGCAGTGGTCTGATACTCCTTCCATTTCAATATTATCGCTTGCACAGTGCTCCTTGGGATGTTTAAAGCTTGGGAAATCTTTTTGTATCCAAATCCGGCTTTAAACTTCTTCACAACAGTATCTCGGACCTGCCTGGTGTGTTCCTTGTTCTTCATGATGCTCTCTGCGCTTTTAACGGACCTCTGAGACTATCACAGTGCAGGTGCATTTATACGGAGACTTGATTACACACAGGTGGATTGTATTTATCATCATCATTAGTCATTTAGGTCAACATTGGATCATTCAGACATCCTCACTGAACTTCTGGAGAGAGTTTGCTGCACTGAAAGTAAAGGGGCTGAATAATTTTGCATGCCCAATTTTTCCGTTTTTGCTTTGTTAAAAAAGTTTGAAATATCCAATAAATGTCGTTCCACTTCATGATTGTGTCCCACTTGTTGTTGATTCTTCACAAAAAAATACAGTTTTATATCTTTATGTTTGAAGCCTGAAATGTGGCAAAAGGTCGCAAAGTTCAAGGGGGCCGAATACTTTCGCAAGGCACTGTATCTACCTACCTCATCCCCATACTGGTATTTATTTATTTTGCTCCTTTGCACCCCAGTATCTCTACCTGCACATTCATCTTCTGCCGATCTACCATTCCAGTGTTTAATTGCTTTATTGTAATTACTTCGCCACCATGGCCTATTTATTTCCTTAACTTACCTCATTTGCACTCACTGTATATACTTTTTGTTTTCTTTTGTTCTACTGTATGTTTTGTTTATTCCATGTGTAACTCTGTGTTGTTGTATGTGTCGAATTGCTACGCTTTATCTTGGCCAGGTCGCAGTTGTAAATGAGAACTTGTTCTCAACTAGCCTACCTGGTTAAATAAAGGTGAAATAAATAAAATAAAATATATTTAAAAAAAAGTGCTTTACTGTCTTTTGAATTCTGTGTAATGTCAGTAGTCTAGTCAAGACCACTGTCAAATAAGGCGTGCTGTCACCAGCTTTTATTGTTAGCCTTGAGGTGGTACCGCTCAGCACATCTAGAAGAGAGTGTATTTCATACCGACCCCCTCCCTCGAGATGACATCGAGGCCAATACATCACTATTTCAACGTAGAGTTGAACCGCTAGGTTAAAAGGGGGATAGATTTTACTACTAAAAGACCAAAATATATCACTTCTGCAACAAACTGTTATAAAACCAGAATTGACTTGTTTCACTATAACTCAAATCTAAAACTCAAATATGGTTTTCAATTAAAGTTACTCTTCAATTGGTTACTCAATTCCCAACTTGGAAGTCAACACAAGTCTGAACGTCCACGTTTAGTTGCAGGGCGTTTGATTGAATTTAGAAAATGCTCCATTATTAAATTAAATATATTTTTTCACCCGGAAGTAACCCAACAATCTGCACACCGCAATCTCGTCTATTTCAAATCTGATCTCATTGAAAAGTATCTGTACTATGCTTAACATTACATAATGTTACCTAATAAAGCCTATCAGCTGGGAACAGTAGCCTAGTCATAATGGTCTGAATAGATAATATTGTTAATAACTATAATCATAATAGGCTACGACTTAAGTTACTTAGTTGGTAAAAAAATAATAATAATAAGATCATGTAATTGCAGGCCTTTTTCTTGATCCTTACCTGTTTGAGAACCCTGAAAGTCTTGTTTTGCCTGAGGCTGTTATTGAGAACGTAGAGAAGCTCGTACAGGACAAGGATCTCAGTCTGCAGGACTCCACTGCCAAGCAACTTGAGCACTTTGTTATTTTCCTCCAGGACACGTTTTACGTATGTACCTAGATACAGTGAACAGCGCACACACACACACACACACACACACACACGAAAAAAAGCAGTCAAACACCACACAATTGTGATGTAAATAACGTTCATCTAGTTAGCCTAACTATTACAGAGCAAGAGATTGCTCTATGGCATCAGTCAGAACACTCCCCACGTGTGTACCGTAGCTTGCTGTAGTCTGCAGCGGGGCTAGTTTCCGTGAGCTAATGTGGCTATTATTACACAGCGAAAGGACGCTCCAACAAGTTTATGCATAAATGTGATAAACTACATACCTGTTGAGAGACCGAATGGTATATGGACAGTTGAAACCGCACTTGGAAAGGGAATGTTTACTTTATTCCACGGTTCTTCAGCCATGCTCACGTCCATTTCATCGCAAACACAGGAAGTGAAAGCTACCCAATTAGAATCAAGGAAACATTAACGTCATCGCCAGGCTTTAAAGGTACACTTGCACCTCCAGGCACACTGCTGTTTCAGAGAAGCAACCAGCAGGCTATTATTTGTCAATCTGTGTAAATACCTTAACCAAAATAAACGAAATACTATCGCTGGTATTATAAAATTATAGATTTAATCAACATCATAAATACACCAACACAAACACATGAATTCGTCAAACCAAATGACAAAATTATACAGAATGTGTGGAGCTAAAACAAACAAACAAACAAAAACAACAACTTGAGCATTGAAAGAAGGTTCAAGTATGTTCCAAAATCCACGATACGACATGTGAGTTGACTTCTTCCAGCACAGACTCCTCAGCCCTTCCCTTCACTATAAGCCCATGGCTACCTCCTTTAATCCAGTGAACAGTCGCTGGAGACTTCATTTCCTTTAACACGTCATCTAGAAGGATCTGGACAAAGGAAAAATCGTCAGCGCAAAACAAAATTGGGACCACAAAATAATGTTTCTTCCAGCCAGTCAGTTTGAAATAATAAAATAACATACACAATCAAGAGATGCATGTGCAATTACAAGGGAGACGTGTGATCAGTTTGAAGTGAAACACATGCATCATCAAAAAATAGGGGTGTGCACGTGCAAACTTCAACGGTTTCTGTGAATGATCACATTCCTCCGATCTGCTGATGTTTATGCATTGACCAAAAGACACCCATCACCATTCTCACCTTCTCACACATGTTGTCTGCAGTACCAGACAGAAACAGTACAGGCACCTCCTTGGGCAGCGCCCTGAGGTCCTCACTCCGCTGTCGATGGGTGTGTGTCAGTCCTGGAGGGTGTAGGGGAAAGGACAGACAGACCAGTCCCTGCAATGCATCCTCTGACCCACCACTGAGCTGCCTGGCCAGGGCAGAGGCAGCACGAGACCCCATAGAACGGCCTGAAGTGGAAGGTACACAGTGAGTAAGTAAACAGTGAGTATTATATCTGTCTTGGAAGTGATTGCTTAAGAAGAACTAGTTTATGGATCAATTAACAATGCTCAATTACTCATGCCCCCAGTAACCACCAATACTCAGAATATGTCCCTGGTGAGGGGTTTTCAGTAGCTTCCACAGCCACAAAGTCAAAATTGGCTACAAAAAAAGGGCTTTTTGGAAAATAAATATACAGTTAGGCATAAGGTTAGCAGTGTGGTTAAGGTTAGGTTTAAAATACAATTTTAGTAAGATACATTTTAGAAATTGGCGTGATTTATGACTGCGGGTATAGAACAATTAAGCAATAAGGCCTGAGGAGGTGTGGTATATGGCCAATATACCACAGCTAAGGGCTGTTCTTAAGTGCAACGCAGTGCCTGGGCACAAACCTTAGCCATGGTATATTGGTAATTTATCAAAAGCCCTGAGGAAACTTATTGCTATTATAAACTGGTTACCAATGTAATTAGCAGTAAAACTAAATGTTTTGTCATACCCGTGGTATACGGTCTTATAAACTGGGTGGTTCGAGCCCTGAATGCTGATTGGCTGACAGCCATGGTGTATCAGACCGTATACCTCGGGTATGACAAAACATTTATTTTTACAGGTTTAAGGCACTCTGCGATGCATCGTCCCTAAACACAGCCTTCAGCTGTGGTAAATTGGCCATATACCACACCTCCTCGGACATTATTGCTTAAATATACCATGGCCTTCAGTTAAACAGAATTCAGTTCTCAAACCACCCAGTTTATTATAATGAATATATACCTGGATTGCAGATGCAATGTATGGGCCATTGAGTCACCTAGTGTTTATAAACTCAGCAAAAAAACAAATGTCCCTTTTTCAGAACCCTGTCTTTCAAAGATAATTCGTAAAAATCTAAATAACTTCATAGATCTTCATTGTAAAGGGTTTAAACACTGTTTCCCATGCTTGTTCAATGAACCATACACAATTAATGAACATGCACCCGTGGAACAGTCGTTAAGACACTAACAGCTTACAGACGGTAGGCAATTAAGGTCACAGTTATGAAAAATTAGGACACTAAAGAGGCCTTTCTACTGACTCTGAAAAACACCAAAAGAAAGATGTCCAGGGTCCCGGCTACGTGAACGTGCCTTAGGCATGCTGCAAGGAGGCACTAGGACTGCAGATGTGGCCAGGGCAATAAATTGCCATGTCCGTACTGTGAGATGCCTACGACAGCGCTACAGGGAGACAGGATGGACAGCTGATCGTCCTCGCAGTGGCAGACCACGCGTAACACCTGCACAGGATCGGTACAGACGAACATCACACCTGCGGGATAGGTACAGGATGGCAACATCAATTGCCCGAGTTACACCAGGAACGCACAATCCCTCCATCAGTGCTCAGACTGTCCGCAATAGGCTGAGAGAGGCTGGACTAAGGGCTTGTAGGCCTGTTGTAAGGCAGGTCCTCACCAGACAGAGGCAACAATGTCACCTATGGGCACAAACCCACCGTCGCTGGACCAGACAGGACTGGCAAAAAGTGATCTTCTCTGACGAGTCACGTTTTTGTCTTATCAGGGGTGATGGTCGGATTCGTGTTTATCGTCAAAGGAATGAGCGTTACACCGAGGCCTGTACTCTGGAGCGGGATCGATTTGGAGGTGGAGGGTCCGTCATGACCTGGGGCAGTGTGTCACAGCATCATCAGACTGCCTGCAATGACAACAAGCTCAATCTCAACACTGTGTGTTGCAGGGAAGACATCCTCCTCCCTCATGTGGTACGCTTGCTGACATGACCCTCCAGCATGACAATGCCACCAGCCATACTGGTTGTTCTGTGTGTGATTTCCTGCAAGACAACAATGTCAGTGTTCTGCCATGGCAGCAAAGAGCCCGGATCTCAATCCCGTCAAGCACACCTGGGACCGGTTGGATCGGAGGGTGAGGGCTAGGGCCATTCCTCCCAGAAATGTCCGGTAACTTGCAGGTGCCTTGGTGAAAGAGTGGGGTAACATCTCATAATAAAGAACTGGCAAATCTGGTGCAGTCCATGAGGAGGAGATGCACTGCAGTACTTAATGCAGCTGGTGGCCACACCAGATACTGCCTGTTACTTTAGATTTTTTAATGTGTCCCCTTTGTTCAGGGACACATTATTCCATTTCTGATAGTCACATGTCTGTGGAACTTGTTCAGTTTATGTATCAGTTGTTGAATCTTATGTTCCTACAAATATTTACGCATGTTAAGTTTGCTGAAAATAAAACGCAGTTGACAGTGAGAGGACGTTTCTTGTATTGCTGAGTTTGTAAATCATTGGTATAGAAGCTAATAAGGACCCCGGTGAGGGGGGCCACTCTCTGGACAAGGGGTTGGAGATACAGTAGAGAGCTATGTGCAGATAAACATTGAGCAAGGATCTTTCAGAATGATGCAATTTCATTGGTTTGTTATGGAAGCATAAACCCCAAGCATGGCTCATCATCACTGGGAAATACATAAGGCCAATTAGATTTTATTGAGGTTATAAAATAGTTTTGATTGCTTACCACCAAGAAATATGTTTCTTACTGTGAATTTCTCAAGATTTTTCAAATATTCCTGCAAAATCAAATAGAATATTTATATTAATGGCACACTTGTATTCAGTGAATTAACTAGTAGATCTTCATAGCCAACTAAAGACGAAGCTTTTTATGACTTGGTATTCTTTCTTCGCGTCGTCTTATGGAACGGAACGAAACATGCACAAATCTGTCATTCGAAAATAATTCTTACCCAAACGGCATGGTAAGCCTTCACTCTGTAAACCAGGTTTAAACCTTTACACGTGAAGCGAAGACATAGCAGGCCATTCGATGAAAGTGCATGAGCAAGAGAAACCAAATGCTTGAAGTTCATGTCCCCACCAGCCCCGTGCGTCAGAATAACAGCGGTCTGCACATCACTGGCATTGGCTGGGATACTCAACACAGCAACTAGATGTTTTTCCCCAAAAGGTATTGTCATGCTGTCCTGCAAAGTAATTCGAGTTAGTGAGTCATTTAAACATGACCAGGTAAACTATCCGATCCTTGTATCAATAGTGATCAAACATTTTACCTCTAGAATCGTTTCCATGCTTCCATTTGTTTATCCCGCACAGCTTCTTCTAATTACATGACTTCTCAACTTCACTGTAAACTATTCATAAGACGCCATCTAGTGTACTGGAGTCGATGGTACCACACAATTACAATTGGGGATTTGGGAGAATCTATTTGACCATAATAAATGGTTGGAAACTCAATCTAATGTATACTGAGATTTTAATACACAAAGTGTAATTTTTCCTAGCTCCCATAGCCTGGCCGACAGTGGTGGGACTCACAGCGAGGGAGAGCTGTGACAGGAGGACTTCAAGTTTGGTGTCAGCCAGACTATGAGCAATAACCCTCCCAACTACACACACTGACGATGGGTGTGTGTCAGTCCTGGATGGACTAGCCAGTGTGTGTGGAGTGACAATGACACTTCCAAGGTCAGGTCTTGCTTTATTATTGTAAATATGCCTCATAGGATATAGACTACTGTCAGAGAGGCACTTTGCCCATTTCCTTAAAGCTATCAGTTCCACAAATCTATAGGGCTATTACATGGGAGTTTAGCAAGGAAAACAATATAATGCGTCTATCATATAATCAACTAACATCTGTGTGTTTGTCTTTACATGCTTCTATTGTGTACAACTTGAACCTGTGATATGGTGTGTACATATATTGAAGGAAGAAAAGAACACAAGTGCATACAATGAAAAAAATATTTATTATAAACATGTGGAAACTAACAATCATGTATGGTTAGGGTGACTGACAAGCCCACAATTCACAATTCACCCCCCCCCCCCCCCCCCCCAAAAACCCATTTTACAGCACAGGAACATCCGATAAAAATGCGATTGTTTTATAATTGAACAGTGGACAAATCATAATTCATCCTTGACCTGAAAAGCAAACATAAAAAAATCAATGTCAAACTTCATATGCAGGGCAGGGTTGATGTTAGTGTCATAAAAGTCATACGTTTGTCAAAAAAAAACTGTTATAAAAACCATGCAATGCCATAATGCTTTTCCAATCCAATTCATCTGTTCCCTCGAAATCTTTGATCCATCCGCACGTGTTTTACAACAACAACAAAAAGGTTTCTAAAGATCGCTAGAGTTGAGTGTTATTTGCAACATAACTTTTATGATATGTTTGGACTGATGTAAAACCAGCTTAGGGGGATTTAGCATAGGCTAAGATAACATTTAGCTCTGTGGCAAATGCATTTTGTAAAAACGTATTCTATGAATCCAACGCAATCAGTTGATTGAATATCCCTTTGCCAAAGATATGTTTTCATGTCACCTTGGACAGACAGCAGCCTGTAAAAAGACACTGGCGGGGACATTCCTTTAGCATTGTAGACATAGGGGGCAGATTATCATATACTGTATTAGAGTTGGGCGATACGGACAAAAATCTATATCGCGATAAATTGCCTGAATTGATCGATTCAGAAGAATAGGACGATGTGTGTGTATAACGTTACAGGAGCAGTGCAGTCAAAACGTGATTGTCCTTAATTTGATTCCTGATCTACTACCGGATGACAAGAGGCACCAAGACTGGAACCAACATCTACCCAGACTATCTGCATTGACCCTTTTTTGCACAAACTCTACCCACACACTCACGCTACATACGCCCACACACACACACACACACTGACGCCACACACACTTTCATTCTCACCACATATGATGCGTCTGCTGTTACGGTCTATTATCTAACCTGTTGCCTAGTCACTTTACCCCTGCCTATACATACAGTATATGTTATTTTCTACTCCCTATATATAGCAATGTTCTTCCTTTTTTTCTCCATTATTCACTGTGTATTTATTCATTGTGTCCCTATTTATGTGTTTATCTTTAACTCTGCATTGTTGGAAATGGACCCATAAGTGAGCATTTCACTGTCAGTCTACGAAGCATGTGACAAATAAAAATGGGATTTGCCAATAATGTTGTGTTTATAGTCCCAGCTCTGTCATATATCAGAATCTCCTGTTATCAAAACACTGACAGCCCAGTTCAAGGTTGACTGCAGTGGGATCAGAGCTAGGATGCAATCCCTTGTGCAAACATTCCTGCCCCCATTTTCCTCCCTATATGCTGTAATAGAGAAATTAGCTTGTGTCTTGATGCTTACCTGTGGTGTCCGGTGGCAGGAGCATGGGAAGAGGTCATCAGTGGGCTGCTCGACCTGTTCCATGCCCTCTCTGACCTTAGGCTCAGTCACCTGCAACTTGGCATACTCCTGGTCAACAGAAATAAAGAGAAACATGGAGAGAAAAATATATATATATTACACACACTACCGTTCAAAAGTTTGGGGGTCACTTAGATATGTCCTTGTTTTGTGTATTATTTTTTTAAATCTCCAAAAATCTGACGTAAATGACTATTGTAGTTGGAAACAACACTGTATTTCTGATCAATTTGACGTCATTTTTAAATGGACAAAAAAATGTGCTTTTCTTTCAAAAACAAGGACATTTCTAAGTGACCCCAAACTTATGAACGGTAGTGTATATATTAAAGTGATGATGAAAATAAGAAAACTTCGACACCGATCGCTTTGTCATGTCACCACCTTGTCATGTCCCCATCATTCACTACTTATCATAACTCAAAGGTGTTGAAATATTAGTGATATTTTGGAGATTTAAAAAATCTATCCCACAATCCTGTCATACAAGTAGCAAAACAAGGATACACAAAAAAGTTCAACTTTGCACTACGCGTTCAGAATCATATGTATGTAACTGAAAGAAGGACATTGTTTTTCTTTTCAGTTTATTGAAAACCAAACAAAAAAAATGTCCCTTTTTCAGGACCCTGTCTTTCAAAGATAATTTGTAAAAATCCAAATAACTTCATAGATCTTCATTGTAAAGGGTTTAAACACTGTTTCACATGCTTGTTCAATGAACCATAAACAATTAATGAACATGCACCTGTGGAGCGGTCGTTAAGACACTAACAGCTTACAGACGGTAGGCAATTAAGGTCACAGTTATGAAAACTTAGGACACTAAAGTGGCCTTTCTACTGACTCTGAAAAACACCAAAAGAAAGATGCCCAGGGTCCTTGCTCATCTGCGTGAACGTGCCTTAGGCATGCTGCAAGGAGGCATGAGGACTGCAGATGTGGCCAGGGTAATAAATTGCAATGTCCGTACTGTGAGACGCGTAAGACAGAGCTACAGGGAGACAGGACGGACAACTGATCGTCCTCGCAGTGGCAGACCACGTGTAACAACACCTGCACAGGATCGGTACATCCGAACATCACACCTGCGGGACAGGTACAGGATGGCAACAACGACTGCCAGAGTTACACCAGGAACGCACAATCCCTCCATCAGTGCTCAGACTGTCCGCAATAGGCTGAGAGAGGCTGGACTGAGGGCTTGTAGGCCTGTTGTAAGACAGGTCCTCAACAGCAACAACGTCACCTATGGGCACAAATCCACCGTCGCTGGACCAGACAGGAATTGCAAAAAGTGCTCTTCACTGACGAGTTGCGGCTTTGTCTCACCAGGGGTGATGGTCGGATTCGCGTTTATCGTCAAATGAATGAGCGATACATAGAGGCCTGTACTCTGGAGCGGGAGCGATTTGGAGGTGGAGGGTCTGTCATGGTCTGGTGCAGTGTGTCACAGCATCATCGGACTGAGCTTGTCGTCATTGCAAGCAATCTCAACGCTGTGCGTTACAGGGAAGACATCCTCCTCCCTCATGTGGTACCCTTCCTGCAGGCTTATCCTGACATGACCCTCCAGCATGACAATGCCACCAGCCATACTGCTCGTTCTGTGAGTGATTTCCTGCAAGACGGGGATGTCAGTGTTCTGCCAATGCCAGCGAATGGCCCGGATCTCAATCCCATTGAGCACATCTGGGACCTGTTGGATCGGAGGGTGAAGTCTTGGGCCATTCCCCCGAGAAATGTCCAGGAATTTGCAGGTGCCTTGGTGGAAGAGTGGGGTAACATCTCACAGCAAGAACTGAGTAGGAGATGCACTGCAGTACTTAATGCAGCTGGTGGCCACACCAGATACAGACTGTTACTTTTGATTTGGGCTCCCCCTTTGTTCATGGACACATTATTCCATTACTGATAGTCCCATGTCTGTGGAACTTGTTCAGTTTATGTATCAGTTGTTGAATCTTGTTATGTTCATACAAATATTTATTTGTTAAGTTTGTTGAAAATAAAAGCAGTTTGACAGTAAGAGGATGTTTCTTTTTTTCCTGAGTTTAGTACCTATTTTTTAAACACAGTTTTTATTTAGAAATTCTTATCACTTTCAGAATGAGCTGCCTTAGATTTAAATTGACCCCAATCCGTTTATGTAATATGTACGCACGATGAGAAGGGAAAATGTGCACATTCATTCAGTTTCCAACAAGGAACACAGGTAGCCCTAACTTTGTTGACCTCCAACACTATCCCTCATAAAACACACCTGTCTTTATGGCTGATATATTTTGTGAAGACAGGAAGTTGTCCGTTTAAACATTCATACTGCAACGGCTGGGTTATGGGCTCCAATAAAGCACTTCAGGGAGAGACACATCACCATTATGTCCCTGGGCCAAGTGTTCCTTTCCCAGAGAAAACACAGGGAGGGGCTGCACCACGACTCTTCATGACACCCCATGACTCTCCTGACCTGTGGGCTCAGAGGTGGACCAAGGCTGGAGGCAGGTGGAGGTGGTTTGGGTTAGTGCTCTTCACTCATCTGATTCAGAATTGTGTTTTTAAATGTGGCATTGGATGAAACACACAGGTACACTTTTTATGTTTGAAAGAGTGCAAAGGGGAAAACATCTCCCATCTGTATGGCTCAGTTGGAAGAATTTGCAACGCCAGGGTTGTGGGTTCGATTCCCACAGGGGACCAGAACGAAAGAGTAAGAAAATGGATGCACTCACTATGTAAGTCGCTCTGGATAGGAGTGTCTGCTAAATGACTCAAATGTACATTGAGGCCATCTATAGTTTTCAGCAAAATAAATACAAAAAGTATATTCTCATGAATAAAATAGACATTGATAAGCATGTACTGCTTTTGACTGACATTACTACATTATAATGAAATGTTGCTCTAAGGGAGGATAATAACATTAGGAGCAATCCAAATTGAGGAACATGTAAAACCACATTGAAAACAACCAAAGCCAAAGCAATTGTTGAAGGTACACATGCTTAAAGGGATTCTCCACCGCTTCTTCAAGGTCAGCATATACCACCGATGTAAAACAGTAACACATGTAGGGCCTGAACTGAGCATGCAAAACCTCACTGTTGACAGCGCAAAGACAGACAAGTCACAAAACAAGATCCAGTGCCAGAAAATGTCTTCCTTGTCAGCCAGACAATTGTTTCCATGATGACCCAGACGCATGGATGGGAAGCTTGGTTATCATGTTGCTAACTTGAACTCAATACGCGGAATTAAATTCACTCATTGGAGGCGTACCATGGAATGGTTCAATGACACCCTATTCTAGCTGGGGGGTCACCCACCCAAGTGTCATTCCAATAGGTGGGCCCTTCTATTCTGCCCTAGCCAAGGTGAAAGTTGAGCCCTGACGTGTCAGTGACAGTGTCACCGCTGAGGAGTAGCCCGACCTTGGAATACCTGGTCTCTGTACGAGTAACTACTGTCCTTGAAGTGTGGGTATAAAAGTGAGCGGTAGAGATGGGAAGATAAGAGATGAGATACGCAAGCTGATGATGCTGATGATGATGATGATAAGGGTGCATGGAAACACTAGGCACACTTTCAACATCTAGATCATTAGAACCAACAATGCAACAAGTGTGTACCTAGGGCTGTTGCGGCGACCGCATGACAGCCACACCGGCGGTCACGAGTCATGACGCCAGTCAAATTCCATGTGACAGTTAAGTTACAGTAATTAGGAATCTCCGATCTCTAATGCTGCTGGTCATATAGCCTACAATGCAAATGTAATCAAAAATCTAATCAAACACTTCATGAGAGCTCATGTTGCATAACATTTCTATAGGCTATGCAATTTCCTGAGAAAACAGAGTGATGGCCTCTATTAAAAAGAGGAGGATCCCATCAGCTTTCTATAGGCTTACAATATTTATTATTATTTATTACTAATTACTGGTACGCCTCCACTTTTCCCATGGAAATGAACCATGGGAAAAGTGTCCTCCATTCGCTATTTACGTGCATAGATTACATGTCTTTTTATCCCCTGCCCTGTTTTGACAGAGGTGCATGATAATGGTACATTCTAAATGAAAACAAATTTCACACATTATCTAGTAAAGACAGGATTAAATCAAGGATAGTCTGATGGATGACAATATTAGCATATCCCTTGTGAATGATGCCCAGCTTAAGGCAAGAAAGAGCACATGCCTTTTTTTATTTTTTTACTTTTTCAAAATCATAGCCTAGGCCATAGGCCTATTTGTTTTGATAAGGTTTGTGTCACAACTAAAGTGTCAAAATAACTTACAATTAAACACATTAATCCGCTTTAGAGCCTAACTGGCATACATATGCAGCATGGGAGTTCCAAGTTTGGCGAAGTTCATTTTCACCATAAAAATGCACCTTTATAATAAAAGCATTACATCCATAAATCACAAATTCGGTCATATGAGAATGGTGTTTTCCTGCTAATGGAACATTTGCGCTTATAGCCTACTGACATGAGCACATTGCTGCGCTTATAATGTGAAGAAACAGCCTAATAGTTTATCAACATTTTAAGATAAATGTTCTCATCTGTTGCGTCAAGCTCATTACTTAAAGGTTTTTTGATGCTAGTGGTTGCATTAATTTGGTATCTACTGATCTCACAACTGTCCCAGACTGTTTTGAATATTTATTTATTGTACACAATAGGTCAACTTTCGTATTATGGGGATAGTAGATTGACATAGGCTAGTGCTTTTGCCGTTGGTTAGGCCGACTCATTTTATTGGCTGACAAAAAGTATGTGTGAACAGTTCTTCCAAGATCTTCAATATGCGCCTCGAAATTGGATAAGGGTATGCGCAGTTGCATCCACGAAGTGTCTGTCTTCACTTGTAGCCTGTGAGAAAGACCCGATCACATGACGGAGAGCCATGTGAGTGAGAAGTGCTTCGGAGTGCGCAGTCGGGATAAGGGAATTATAATAATTATATTCTGCCCAAGGGCACGGCCACTGGCCGCAAAAGGCAAGGATTCTTTTAGGGGGCATTACGGCCACACAAAGGGGACACCATTGGGAAATGTGTTATCAAGTGCTTGTTAAATTGTGAATGAGAGACTGGTATAGTGTGTACAGCCTGCGCAAAAAAACTTTTGTCAAATCATCATTTGAGTCGCATCATGCAGCCTTAGAATGTATACAAATCTAAACATATAGCCTAACATTTGGATCACAACTAAATTTACATAAATAACTCTAAATTAAGCATATAGGAGTACATGTTTCTTTGTTAACAGCTCAATACAGAATAGCCGCATGTGTGCACTCCCTCAAATCGTTTGGAGAAAATATTCTTTCTATTTTATTCAGCTATGTTCAATTATATATATTATATAACAATATAATTCCATGGAACTCTAAGCAAATCTAGTCTGCTAAATTAACTAGTGCAGCCCACAGCCATATGGCATAGCCAGATCAGGGCCTAACATTAGGAAAACTCAAGAGTATGCTATTTTGTTCTTTTGAAATACTAAATTTGTTTCTTTAGACCTGTCTAAAATAAATAGATTTATTGTGATGGCGTAGGCTATATTACATGGATTTATTAGACTTTTTCAAATGTAGATGTTCTATAGGTCTGCATCAGTGGCTTGTAGGCTGTGTGCGGAAGCCAGGAGATGCCAAATGTGTTTATGTTAATCAACGGCCAATTACCGTGAGACCAGCAGTTATTTGATTGACAATCACCAGCTGACAGAAATGCATGACCGCCACAGCCCTATCTATACCTACTACCGTCAGTTATCCAGGTTCTCATGTTTCTCCAAAAGGCACTCTGCACTTATTAAATACATCTCCAATTTCAAGTGTGCATGTCTGAATCTTGACTGTATACAGTATGTAGAGTTAAATCAATGTAGTCGTAGTGTAAAGTGAAATGTTACCTGGAAGAGTTTGTAGTAGTAGCAGAATATACTGTCGCCCATCAGATGATTTCGGGCAAATTGTTGACCGGCTACTGCGATTTTTCTTGCCTGGAAGAGCGAGATCATACTGAGCTTTTGAACAGAATGGGGGGGGGAAATGTTTGCCCCAAAATATTTGAAACTTTGAAGTGCATTACAGATCCAACAGAGTATTCATCAATCATCCTCATCACCTCCTCATCTTGCTCACGGGCCCAATGGATCTTCTCCTGCAGGTCAGCCAGGTCTGCTCTGATGGGGATGTAGTGTTCCCAGGGTCTGAGCTGGCTGTAGAAGTGTTCATAGTAACCAGAGTCCTGCTTCAGCACCACACTGTCCCCAGCCAGCAGGTAGGGCAGTCTGTAGGCTGCCACCGTTCCATCTATGTTGATCTGGTACTTGTACTGTCAGAGGAGATAGAGGTGGGGTGGTGAGACTGTTCAGTTCCATTTTCAAATCAGCCTTCTGGGGTGTTTATGCTTGTTCCTGACCTATTTCCTGTGGGATTCAAGGGACTGGTTAACCTGATACAGAATAAGCATAGTCCTGGACTAAAAAGCAACCTCAATGGAGAATCTCTGTTGACCCCAATTAGTCGACTGGTCAATTGTTTGGTCAATTGTTTGGTCAATAGGCTGTTTAGTTGACCAAGTCTTTTTTTCTTGGCAAGCAGTAGCAAATATATATATTTTTTTATTTTTATGGCACACGAGATACCCATCTTATACCTGTCGCGCCCATCTCACTGAAACTAATCCATCGCGGAGCCACTCGGATGGCACAGTGCTAAATTGTACATCTCTCTCCAGAATGTGCTCTCTCCTGCCAAATTTGTGCACATTCATTGTTTCATAACTTAATTGTGTGAAATGTTTTCCTTGATTGTTAGTCTTGGTATATTTTCATTCCACTTACAAGTTTTGTCAATTTAGTCAGTCTTTTGTTTGGGAGCGCTACTGTCAATGTTGAGTAACGCCTCGACCACACCGACAGCGTCATTGCATTTTTGTACACCAAAAGTACATTCATTTCCAATGGAACACTGCGTTTGCCTCACAGGATTGCGTTGCAGAGGCAGTTGCAGTACGTTCTGTGTGGTGCATAACGTTGGATTTATCCAACGTACCCGTCAAACTATGTGTAGACGGCTTGACGGAAATGGTAGCGGAAGGTGAACGTTGAACTTTTGTTGCACACATACCCAGATGATGCTGATGCTCATTTTGTGCAAATACTAATCGGTGTGATCGAGGTGTAAGGAAAGACGCACACCTGACGCACAAGCAAAGTCTGTTTTTCCAGCCATTGAGAATGACAATAGTTCCTCAATGTATTTGAAAAATCGTTCCCGCTCTCTCTTTCAATAACCAATCAGCGTGAAAGGGAAAAATGTCATGCTCTGATCCAGTGGGAACGTCATAAAATAGGTTTACTTGATGAGCTCTTATACCTTGTGAAAAATATCCTACAGCCGTTCTGTAACCGAGCTCACTGGCTTGGGAAACTCTGAGGGCCCTGAATATTACATAAAATGTTCCAAGTTTGCTAGTTTAAGCTTCAGGCTGGACCCAAGTTAATAGTTTATACAATGTTTCTAGTTCCTTGCAGACAAGCCATGAGTAGCCAATGTGATTTATAGGATATTTATTTTAAAAATCTGAATATTTTCTACCTGCAGGCTGCAATGTTTTTATTTGTTGGCTTTATGACTGGAAAGCTGGCCTCCCGTTTCCATGCGTTGCCATGTGCATATTGCCTTGTAAAATGAACTATTAAAATCTACTTTTTATCTCTGGCATAAAGTCTCCTCCAAACCAAGTCTCGTCCCTTGTTCTTTTTGTTTTACAAGCAATTATCTGCCTCATTAAATAAAATGTAGTCAAATGTCACCACTAAAAGAGTAAAAATGATCCATGTGGACATTTTCTAATTGTCGACTTACAAATGAAATATATTGCCAAATATGATAACACCAGAAATCAACCCAAACTTTATCATTACCTACCCTAAAGCAGCGAGGTGTCTAATTGATGATACACCTAGCCTGGGAGCGCGTCGGTCTCATCTGCAGAGACTGGATACCTTTTCTGCCTACACCACATCCATCTCACCTTGAAGAAGTCAAAGAAGGAGACGTGCTTGACCAGCGGTCCGTAGAGGCTCTCATCGTGTTTGAAGAAGAAGAAGTTGGTAAAGGCTGCATCCACCATGTCGGGATGAGCCCTGGCCAGCTTCACCAGCTCCAGGCGCTCCTTGCGACTGTCCCGCCCCCTCCAGAACGCTGTGGCGTTCTTCTCCCGCCACGGAGGCCCCGTATTGGCCTGGACCGACATCATGTCCAGACTCACTCTGCTCATCGGAGGAGAAACGTGTCAGTCGAAGTGAACAACAGACGCAATTGGCTAGCACACAGACCTGATAAAGATCATTTTCTTAAAATGCTGCCACTAACCAGTTGAGTGTGTGGGCCCCACTATTCTATTTTGGATTATATTATTTGTCCAGCGCACATTTCCCTTTTAATCTAATACACTATCATAATAGTACATTATGAAAAACGACATGTTTGGGGTGTAGCATCACTTGCACATGTGTATAATGGATGACACACAAAGATAAATGAGGAGAGCAACAGTGGTGCTTGCCTTCCCATGGTCTCCAGGACCGACTCGGTGAGGTCGTAGGTTGGCATAACAACATCGCGGGTGTCATTGGAGCCGCACCAGGAGAAGATGGGGTGGAGCCTCTCTGAGGGCCTCCTCTTCTCCAGGGGCCAGTCCCCCAGGTTCACAAAGAACTCTAGATCTGGGACCCGCACCTGACCGCACAGGGAGAGAGAGAGAGGAGACCTTGGGCTTAGAACATACATCACTACCTGACCGCACAGGGAGAGACAGAGAAGACAGAAGAGAGAGACAGAGCAGGACGTGCGAGAGAGAAGATACTGGGCTTAGAATGTACATCACCTACAAAACACAACTTTATTGTCCATGTTCCAGCGAACAACGGAAATGTCTTCTGCTCTGTTCTACATAAATTCACCCCCCAGTATACCCTGATAAATAACACAACCTTTATAAATGAAGTTTATAAATTCTTTACAGAAATGCCATAGGTTGCGATCTTCATGAGTCCACAGTGCCATCTAGTGGCCACGGGGACAAATATCCCCAGAATCAACCCCAACACCTTCCATTATCTCCCACCACGTTGGTGATTGCGGATGTGGAGGAATCTGATAGGTGCAAGCAAAACCTGTCTTTCCGATCAGCCTTGAACGGGCCTTTGTCTTTCAATAGGGGCTCAACAAGGACGCCCACACCAGTAGAAATCCACCTTTCCAAGCTGAAAGATGGCCTGAGCTTACCCATGATGTTGCACAACGATTTAAGTCAAGATGTCATCGTTTTAGTCAAAGTATGATAGTTGGTCACAGTCTGCTTAAACTAATAACACACAAACAATTATATGGTTTTCATGTCTTTATTGAACACACCGTGTAAACATTCACAGTGCAGGGTGGGAAAAGTATGTGAACCCTTTGATTTAAATAACTGGTTGACCCTCCTTTGCCAGCAATAACCTCAACCAAACATTTTCTGTAGTTGTGGATTCAGACCTGCACAACAGTCAGGAGGAATTTTGGACTATTCCAAAACTTTTTCAGTTCAGCAATATTCTTGGGATGTCTGGTATGAACTGCTCTCTTGAGGTCATGCCACAGCATCTCAAATCGGGTTGAGGTCAGGACTGGGCCACTCCAGAAGGCATATTTTCTTTTGTTGAAGCCATTCTGTTGTTGATTTACTTCTGTGTTTTGGGTCGTTGTCCTGTTGCATCACCCAACTTCTGATGAGCTTCAATTGGCGGACAGATAAACCTAACATTCTCCTGCAAAATGTCGTGATAAACTTGATGATAGCAATCTGTCCAGGCCCTGAGGCAGCAAAACAGCTCCAAACCATGATGCTCCCTCCACCATACCTTACAGTTGGGATGAGGTGTTGATGGTGTGCTGTGCCTTTTTTTCCACACATAGTGTTGTGTGTTCCTTCCAAACAAATCAACTGTAGTTTCATCTGTCCACAGACTATTTTGCCAGTAGCGCTGTGGAACATACAGGTGCTCTTTTGTGAACTCAGACGTGCAGCCACAGGTTTTTTTTGGACAGCAGTGGCTTCTTCCGTGGTGTCCTCCCATGAACACCATTCTTGTTTAGTGTTTTACGTATTGTCGACTTGTCAACAGAGATGTTAGCATGTTGCAGAGATTTCTGTATGTCTTTAGCTGACACACTAGGATTCTTGTTAACCTCATTGAGCATTCTGCGCTGAGCTCTTGCAGTCATCTTTGCATTTTGAGAGTGTTTTTTTATAGGGCAAGGCAGCTCTAACCAACATCTCCAATCTCTTCTCATTTATTGTACTCCAGGTTAGCGGACTCCTGACCTGACTCCAGTTAGCTTTTGGAGAAGTCATTAGCCTAGGGGTTCACATACTTTTTACAACCTACACTGTGAATGTTTAAATGATGTATTCAGTATAGACAAGACAAATACAATCATTTGTGTGTTATTAGTGGAAGCAGACTGTGTTTGTCTGTTGTGACTTAGATGAACAGATCTAATTTTATGGCCAATTTACGCAGAAATCCAGATAATTCCAAAGAGTTCACATACTTTTTCTTACCACTGTAGAAAAACACATATCGGCTATCTTTCAATAGTTTTCCATATTACAGGAGCTTCATCTTATTCTTTTTTTAAAAACTATATCTATGGTGGTATCGGGGCTACAATTTATGGAAGATGCCAAAACTTGAGATAACAAGAGACGGCGAAGTCAAAGATGGGCCCAGCGGTTTCCATCTGTGTCAGTTTTCCCTAAATCAATGCTTATGAAAAACCCAGATCCAGAACCAGCTAATCTTGTGAATATGGTGTAGCAATTTTATTTATTTTTTAAACTGCAACAAATAAAATGAGCTAGCTAGATAAGTTCAGCGAGACAGTTAGCTACGCTGACAGCCCCCAATCTGTTGATGTTCATCAACTCCACATGGTCCTTTCACTTAATTTCAAGAACTCACCTTCCTGGTTAGCGAGAGGAGGAAGGCATCCATGAAGATCCTGAATCCCACATGCTCCCCTAGTGTCTTAATGTAGACCTCAGGGTGGAAATATAGAATAGACACATTAACCTTGTCGTCCATGTGTTACAGCAAACCGTGGGACATTTGGTCTTCTGCTCTGTCCTCAACCCTCCCGCAGTCCGCCCGCGTCGCCCACAGTTCAGACGAGCGCATGGTCAAGCTGCAGTGTCGCAGCCATGGACGGACAGACATTGCTCATGGTAACAGTTAGAACATTCTGATAACATTATGGCTGTAGTCACAACAGTGGTGGCATCAACATCTCTTGGGAAGCTCACATGTATGTAGATGTATAAATCAACTGAGCTAGTGTGTCATTCCAGATGACCACAGTAGTGTGTGGGAACTGCTGCTCTCTTGCAGCTCACCACAACCTCGCTGCATAAAGCCTACCGCTTACCAGGGCAGTGCGACGTCACTGGGGTAACACACACTCACACTGGATTGCGGTGTTTACGCAGCATTGTGTGAGGAAACAAGAAAAGGGGATATATCCAGAACATGGCTAATGTTGTTTGGGTATGGAATACGGTTCAAGCAAGAGATGAAGCACATCCAGTTAGCGGATGTTAGAGATGTATCAAATCCCAGCTGAGAAGTATAGTGGGATTCAAATCTACATCTCAACTGTCAACTGTATAGTCGGATTCAAATGTACAGCATTTTAACTGAAACATGTCTGTATGTAATAGTATGATTACAGGTACCATGCATTGTTGTCTTCCAGCATTATTGGGGGGGATTAACAATACTACCTGGTTGTTCAACAAGGTACAGGTGCCAAAACAAAAAAGGGACTCAGGTGTCTTCAACCTTTACAATAAGTCCATTTTTATGACTGGAAATGGCCACGCCACCTGGACCCATATTCACAAAAAGTCTCAGAAATACGAGTGATGATATAGGACCAGTTTAGCTTTTTAGAGTCATAATGAATACAATTATATGAAGAGGAGGGGGGGGGGGGCACTCTGGTATGCTTTTTGAACATGGGTCCTGGTCTACCATGTACCTTGTTGTCTTTGATTGTGTAGTGGCAGAGACTCTGTCTCTGTCCGAAACGCTGGGGCACCTCCAGGGCGTTGCGGTCTGGGTCCACCCTGGGGAACAGGGCCAGGTCCTGCTCTATCTGAGGGAAGGACACAGGGCACTGCATGTCCTTCTTCCACACAGAACCACTGGGCTGAGGACAGTCACAACCATCATGGTACACTGGACCTAAAGAGAGAGGGTAGAGAAGGGAGCATAGAAAGTTTAGATGACCCTCATGAAGCATTATAGATGCAGTAGTGTCTCACAGAGAGAAAGACAGTTTCCCTGGTGTCTGGAACCAAGGACTAGTAACACCAAGTCTATTCCAAATTTGACCCAAACAATTGACGTGGCATTTGTGCCAACTGCAACCTGGGGGAAATATTCTGCGCCATGAACAGCAGATTACTGCACTCTCTCAGTCAACAAGACGTCCCGAGCAAAAGTTACATTCGATTCCGACCAAATGATTGAACTTCAGACCATATTTATTCCCTACACACCCTAAATGACAAAAATGCTAAACAAAAACAATGTTTCTTTGTCGATTTCCAAAAACGACTTAATTAAATTTAACAGGAAGGAATTTCACTACAATTCATTGAAAGTGGCAGGTGGAAAAACCCATGTCATCAAATCGATGTACACAAGTAACAAACGTGCAGTCAAAATGTGAGATAAACATACATGTTTATTTTCCCAAGGGCGTGGAGTAAAACACGGAAACAACTTGCCTATTTAATATTTCTATAAATGAATTGGCCAAAAACACTTGAGCAATCAACAGCCCCCGGTCTCATGCTTGACACAGAAGAAAAAAAATATATGCCTCCTTTATGCAGATGATCTGGTAATGCAGTCACCCAGGAAATAGGAACGACAGCAGCAAGTAGATCATCTGCAACAGTTCTGTCACGCCTGGGCACTGACAGTCACTCTTATGATATTCCACAAAAGGTCCAGATGTCAGGGCTCCACTCCTACACACAAACACACCTACTTGGGACAACAACAAAAGATTTGCTCCACAAGGAACTTCAACCTGGCCGTGAATGAAGTGAGAGACATAGCAAGGAGGGCTTTCTATGCCATAAAAATAAAAAAAATCTATCAAAATTAGACATACCAATTAGAAATTGGGAAATATTAGAATCAATAATAGAACCAGTTGCATTATATGGCATTGAAGTGTGGCGTCGGGTTACAGAGCATTGACAAACCCTGCATGAGGAATTCTGGAAGAGCATCCTCAGAGGACAGAGATAAACTGGAAACCACACATGCAGAGCAGAATTAGGACAATTCCCTCTTATGATTAATATTAAAAGAGCCACCAAATGTTATCATCTTTTTTTTTTTTAAACAAGTGAAAGCTAAATATATCACATATTGGAAAAGATACCATAAAAGATCTAACTTAAATGATATTTGGCTCTAAAACCTGACAGTACAAGGTGGCAGACTGAGGAAAAACACTGGCTTTGTAGAGACTCATAGAGCACAGACTGGCCATAGAAACCGGCTGTCACAGGTAGATCTGGATACCCACAGAGGACAGGCTGTGCTCACTCTGCCCTCAGAGAGGAGGTCGAGACAGAGCTCTACTTTCCCCTACACTGAGAGAACTATGCAGACTTCCAGGCAATTTTCTTCCCAAAAATTAAAACAAATTCAAAGGTTTTAAAACAAAAACAGAAAAGATGAAAATCTACTGGGAGAAAAACCCCTTTGTGCCATTATCAGTGGAAAGAAAAAGTATGTGAAACCTTTGGAAGTACCTAGATTTCTGCATAAATTGGTCATACAATTTGATCTGATCTTCATCTAGGTCACAAGAATAGAAAGTCTGCTTAAAGTAATAACACACAATTATACATTTATGTCTTTATTGAATACACCGTGTAAACATTCACAATGCAGGGTGGGAAAAGTATGCGAACCCTTGGATTTAATAACTGTTTGACCGCCAGCAATAACCTCAACCAAACATTTTCTGTAGTTGCGGATCAGACCTACACAACGGTCAGGAAGAATTATGGCCATTGCTCTTTACAAAACTGTTTCAGTTCAGCAATATTCTTGGGATGTCTGGTATGTACTGCTCGAGGTCATGCCACAGCATCTCAATCGGGTTGAGGTCAGGACTCTGACTGGGCCACTCCAGAAGGCCTATTTTCTTCTGTTGAAGATTTACTTCGGTGTTTTGGGTCGTTGTCTTGTTGCGTCACCAAACTTCTGATGAGCTTCAATTGGCGGACAAATAAACCTAACATTCTCCTGCAAAATGTCTTGATAACCTTGGGAATTCATTTTTCTGTCGATGATAGCAATCAATCCACAAAACATGATGCTCCCTCCACCACACTTTACAGTTGGGATGAGGTTTTGATGTTGGTGTGCTGTGCCTTTTTTTCTCCTTCCAAACAACTCAACTGTAGTTTCATCTGTCTAAAGAATATTTTGCCAGTAGCGTTGTGGAACATCCAGGTACACATTTGCTAACTTCAGACATGAAAAATACCATTTGTGTGCTATTAGTTTAAGCACACTGTGTTTGTCTATTGTTGTGACTTAGATGAAAATCAGATCAAATTTGATGACCAATTTATGCAGAATTCCAGGTAATTCCAAAGGTTTTTTTAAAAAGGTTCACTTCAACTATGACAGGCAAAATGAGAAAAAAAATCCAGAAAATCACATTGTAGGATTTGGTCACTACGGACAATTCCTTCGACCTCATACCTTGGTTTTTGGTTTGACATGCACTGTCAAGTGTGGGACCTTATATAGACAGGTGTGTGCCTTTCCAAATCATATCCAATCAATTAATTTGACCACAGGCGGACTCTAATCAAGTTGTTAAATCATCTCAAGGATGATCAATGGAAACAGGATGCACATGAGCTCAATTTCGAGTCTCATATCAAAGGGTCTGAATACTTAAGTAAATAAGGTATGTTTTTTGTTTGAATACATTTGCTAAAATGTCTAAAAACCTGTTTTCCCTTCGTCATTATGGGGTATTGTGTGTAGATTGATGACGTAACAAACTGTAGAACAAGGGAAAAGGTCTGAACACTTTCCGAATGCACTGTATGTGGTAACACTTTCCATGCCAATGAAGCCTTTTGAATTGAATTGACAAAGACCGAGAGACTGAGGTAGAGAAAGAGAGGGAGAGATGGAGAGAAAGGGAGACGTAAAGAGAGAGTTAGTTGGTTGGTTCACCTTTCAGAATGAATGGGGACTTCGCGACATGCTTGTCGTTGAGCAGTATGTGGACGTGTAGGTCTGTGTAGCTGGCATACATCCTGTACCGCACCAGAAAGGAACCATCTCTGCGATCTAGAACCTGAACCCAGATTCTAGTGAACTGTTCCACTGGGGACACGATCTTCACCTCGAATGTGTTCTCCCCGGGAGATGATGTGAAACTGAATGGCGTACACAGTGACATATAGAAACATGAGGGAAACAACATGTAGGCCTATGAGCTGAACAGATTACATTTGGCTGAGCTGATGGTCATCATATGATCACAATTGTATCAACAAATCTGATTACAGCGCCTTCAGAAGGTATTCATACCCCTAGACTTTTTTCCACATTTTGTTGTTAAAGTGGGATTCAAATGTATTTAAATTGTCATTTTCTGTCAATAATCTACACAAAATACTCTAATGTCAATGTGAAGAAACAAAATCTAGCATTTAAAATAAAAAAATAATAAAACACTAATACATCTTGATTAGATAAGTATTTAACTTCCGAAGTCAATACATGTTAGAATCATCTTTGGCAGTGATTACAGCTGTGAGTCTATCTGGGTAAGTCTAACAGTTTTTCACATTTGGATTGTGCAATATTTGTCAATTATTCTTTTTAAAAAAATATTAAAGTTCTGTTAAATTGGTTGCTGATCATTGCTAGACAACCACTTTCAGGTCTTGCCATAGATTTTCAAGCAGATTTAAGTCAAAATTCTAATTCTGCCACTCATTGAACATTCACTGTTTTCTTGGTATGCAATTCTAGTTAAGATTTGGCCTTGTGTTTAAGGTTATTGTCTAGCTGAAATGTGAATTTATCCCCTAGTGTCTGATGGAAAGCAGACTGAACCAGGTTTTCCTCTAGGATTTTGTGGGTGCTTAGCTCCATTCCGATAAAAATAATTATCCTGAAAAACTCCCCAGTCCTTACTGGAAGACCCATAATATGATGTAGCCACCACTATGATTGAAAAAATGGAGAATGGTACTCAGTAGTGTTGTATTGGATTTTCCCCAAACATAACACTTTGTATTCAGGACAAAAAGTGAATTGCTTTGCCACATTTTTTGCAGTATTACTTTGTTGCAAACAGGAGGCATGTTTTGGAATATTTTTATTCTGTACAGGCTTCCTTCTTTTCACTTATTGTGGAGTAACTAATGTTATTGATCCATCCTCAGTTTTCCCAGCCATTAAACGTTAACTGTTTTAACGTCACCATTGGCCTCAAGTTGAAATCCCTGAGCGGTTTCCTTCCTCTCCAGCAACTGAGTTTGGAAGGAAGCCTGTATCTTTGTAGTGACTGGGTGTATTGATGCACCATCCGAAGTGTAATTAATCATTTCACCATCGTCAAAGGGATATTCAATGTCTGCTTTTTCAATTTTTAACCCATCTACAAATAAGTGCCTTTCTTTGCAAGGCATTGGAAAACCTCCCTGGTCTTTGAGGTTGAATCTGTGTTTGAAATGCATTGCTCGACTGTGTAGGGTACAGAGATCAGGTTGTCAGGGGAAAAAAAATGTTTAACCCCATTATTGCACACAGGGTGTGTCCCTACAACTTCTGTGACTTGTTACCCAAACGTATTTAGGCTTGCCATAACAATGGGGTTGAATACTTATTGACTCAAGAAATCATTTGTAAACATAATTCCACTTTGACATTATGGGGCATTGTGTGTAGGCCAGTGACAAAAAATATAATCTAAATCGAATCCAGGCTGCAACTACAAATGGGGAATAAATCAAGGGGTGTGAATACTTTCTGAAGGCACTACAGGCCTAGATGATGTGTCCATTTCAAAACGGTTAAATGACTGTAGGTTACAATTATGTAGGCCAAAAGTGGACCTCGTGAGTAAACACCCAAAACAACAATGACAACTGTGGAGGAGGAACTGCCCCAGAGGGAGAGGTGCCACAAAGATGTGTTCAGTGAGTGTTAACCCCGAAAACTATACATCTCCAACCCTAGGGAAGCACAGCCATTCATGTGTGTTCAGTGACGTAAACGTTCAGCTCGACTTTATCTGCACACTTTCTATCATAATTCACGTGTGGTTTTACGATTCCACCGCTACATTGTGTCCACTGCCCATGCCATCCGTAGCTAGCTAGCCGCTTTTGTATCGTCTGGTAGGCTTCCTTGACGAATAACGACATACTTACTTTCTCCCCGAGCTGTCCACAGTCTGTATGTAAAAGAAACGAGCTGGAAGGACAATATTTGCTTCGAGTCCAGAACCCCATACCAAAGTTCTTGTAGCACTGGGCACCGCGCCGGTTGAAGCCACGGGAGGTGTCTGTTCCAACAGCCCCAGACAGCACAACACAAACAACGAAAGCAATTTACGCAACATGTTTCTGTGACTCGGTTCTTCTGAAAATGCGTTGGTCTCTTGTCTCTTCCAAACTGCTCTTTTACAATGGAATTTCAAGCCTGTAAAAATGACCATCCCGGTAAAATGTAGGAAACGCCGGATAATTCGACATCTGGCCGCCAGCAGTGTATAGCCTACGTCCAGCGAAACACCCTTTCTGGCAAATATGCGGATGCAATGTTTCGATTTGTGTATACTATACTCACATATACACAACACGGCGCATTTCTATTAGTTTGCTGTGTCACATTTTTTTATCGGTAAAGTTTATAATAAAACATACATGGACACAAAATCCTGGCCGGTTTGGGTAGAAGTTATTCGCAGACAGGCGAGCCTGGCAATGTGATTGGTCGCCCCCACAACGTCTGGTAGAACGGGAAGCTGATTGGACCAAAGGATTCGGGAAAAGCCATTGGGCCACACGTATTTTTTGCCATGCAAGGGCAAATGTTCAATGAATAAGTGAAAGCAATTTTACATGAGGGGTTTGTGCTTCAATGTTCCTAGGTAGTGGGCTCCCGAGTGGCTCGGCGGTCTAAGGAACTGCGTCTCAGTGCAAGATGCGTCCCTGGTTCGAATCCAGGCTTTATCACATCCGGCCGAGTCGCATAGAGCGGCGCACAATTGCCCATCGTCGTCGCGGTTTGGCCGTAATTGTAATTAAGAATTTGTTCTTAACTGACTTGCCTAGTAAACAAATAGTGTGGTTTACATATATTGACCTACTATTAAAAATCTGTCATATATATGTATATATATTTCTGTAGTATATTGCCCAACTTTTTAAAGTGTTGGTGCAATGTTGGTTTACAAAAGGCTTCCATCTACAATTTTAACAAGCCTTAGTTTTCAAAAAGTCACATTGCGGGAACAAAGCAGTACAGGTTTCTCTGGTGTGTACATCAATCAATGTTTATTTGAATTTTTGATTTGCATCAACATATTTTCAGTTCTTTTTTCCAGTAATCTCTATTACACTACTATAATATCAATAAGAACAAAAGGTGGTAGAATCCATTTAAACAAGACAAACTTTGCTGCCATCATTGAGAAAACAACCAGAGAAACGGTTGGCTTGGCCAGGAAACAACAGTGTGGACAAGAGTTCCAGTGACTAGACACAGCCAGAATAACCAGGTACAGTACCATGATTCATTTAACAGACATCTACAGAGAAAGAATATCCTAAGAATATCCTATTTTTCTATGTTTTTGTGTTTTTCTTTACTCCCAGCCAGCGTTGTTGTACAGTTGATATAAAATCAAAATAAACATACAAACAAAACACCCTTTATGTCAGGAAAAGTCCCGGTTTTCTTTTTCTCAGCCATTGAAGTTAACTGCACCTGTACTAACTCAACACAAACCTCAGAGACGGTATAGTACACATAGGGAAATAGATCTGTTCCCTCTTCATTAGACCACCACAATCAGTTATGGACAATGGCCTTCATATTGGCCTGGAAAGCAGCCAGGCAATCGAATCCAACTCTTTCTAGGGTCTGGGGCTGACTGGCTCCCAGTACAGTAGACTGTCTGTCCTTTAGGAATGTCTCACTAGCCTGAGAAGGAGCAGAGTGAAATGAATAGTGATAATGCAAGTTTTTACCTGTGTGTGTGTGTGTGTGTGTGTGTGTTTCAGCTGTGTTGTGTAACATATGTTGTGTGAGAGAATGGTTGCCTGTATGGTTATGGTAACCACCTTTCTGTGGTTCAAGGCAGGGTGGATATGTGAGCGTCGGTGAGGGAGAGTGAGTGACTGTTGTGGTCATAACAATCATTTAGACTTTCGTATATCATTTAAAAATACAAACATAACCTTTGAAAACAGAAAAATAAATGATGGTATTGTCATGTCACAATAGATCAGTTACGAGAGGACTTGTCAGTGTTACGTGTACACTTATTGACTTGTACAACATATACAATAACATGTATCATAGAACAATCTTTGTACATAGATGATCATTTAGGAGAGAAGAGGCTACCACCATCCACTAGGGGGTGAGGATAAGGGGGGTTACATTAAGGTCATCAAGAGCAATTACGAGTAAAACGAAGAATAGAAACACCTTTGCTTCAAACTCATATCAGTCTGGATTCCTTACATGTACCAATATGTGTAACATAGAAGATCCATATACTGTATGTGCCAACGACACCTGACAACCGCAAGACTCATGATGGTAGGCTATTGTTAGTCTTATTACATTTCTCCATATAGATCAACAACACGGACCGACCGCAGGATATTTTTGATCCGGAATGGTAGTAGTGTTTAAATGGATCTGACTCTACCTCAGTCTTTTAGCTAGACCTACTCCTGTTCAACAAGACCCCTGGAGACTTCTGAAGCATAGTTTTCTCATCAACGTGCAAAAGAGGACCACTCTGGATACCAAAATGTAAACACGGGACCCACCACCCACAATAACATATGATGACACAATCCTCCAACTGACACCTTCATTCGTGAATTGCTTTGGCAGAAGAAAGAGTAAGAGTTTTGTCTTTACATGGGCTTGCGTGAGACACACACTGGCTCAACAAACTCATACATAATATGAGAAAGGCAGCAGAAGATTCCAATGAAGAAGCAACAAACAACAACAAAAACAAAACGTTAAAAAAAGGTGTCACAATTCTGTCAAAAGAACCAGAAACCCAGTTACAGCGACAGACGCCTATCAGCGGCCATACTGAAAAGTTGGGCTCAGCTAGCCTACTCTTATCTACAGCAAACACGTCATTACTACCACATAGTATTAGCTCTTTGCTAGTTTACAGTAAGGGGCTTCACCCATCTTGATTTATGGCACGTGAATTATTACATCATGTTATATATGTTCAGATTAGAAATATAAACACACTCAATCCAGACCTCACAGTCTACTATCACCGTGGCACCTCAGCCAACACAACTCATTTCCATGACCGTTCACACATTATTAATCAATATATTCTCTGTGTTCACACATTATTAATCAATATATTCTCTGTGTTCACACATTATTAATCAATATATTCTCTGTGTTCACACATTATTAATCAATATATTCTCTGTGTTCACACATTTCTGGCAGGGGGGGTGAAATGTACCTTTTTTCCCTGGTAACAGGTCTAGTCAGTAGTAGCAGCCAAGAGAATGAAATTAGTGCCAGTAAAATTGACAATTCAGTTGTTCAGAATGTGTGGAGTGATATATGTTGAAAGACTAGATTGTGTTTTTGCACTGTGAGTACACCACAGAGATCTTGGATAACGATATAGTTTGAGCTCAGTGTCTAATGGTGGGAATATGAATAGTATCATCAGTAGTAGTATTGTGTAAAGAAAGCATTGAAACTGAAATGATGTGTGTTCAGAATGTGTTCAAAAACCAAATGAAAGTAATAAAAAAAAGGCAAACAGAAAAATGTGGCTTTATAGCTATGCAGGAATACATTTTCGTTTTTATATATCTTTTTTTCCATATTTCCAAAAATATAAAGTTTTTTTCATACTTTCTGTTGTTGGCTTATATTATTAAATAAAAGTTGTATTTTGTTTTATTTCCCTCTGTTAAAGTAGCATGCTGCTTTTTAATATTGCAGTTTTACTTTTTTTGTACTCATCTGTTTAGTTTCATGCAGTCTTGTTGGATTATTAACTTTAGAGTATCTACACAGCAAGATCTGGGTAACCCACCTACACACACTGATGGACTGTCATCATCCACTTTGGGTTCCCCCTGTCGTACCAACTTACTTCCTGGTCTGTGTCCATCTCACTATAGTCTAGATAAGTGACTGCCCTCTATCCAAGTCTTGTGACAATGATGTACAGACGGCCTACAGAGAGGCCCGTTAACACAAAGTCCCTCTTGTGTCTCTCTCTATCTCTATCGCTCTCATGTCCGTCGAATAAAGGTCCATGTCCCAACATAGTGCCCCCACCCCACCCCACCCAGTCACAGCCCGCTGTCCTGCCTTTAAAGCTGATACCATTTCTTGTCCTTATGTTTCAGCATCACCTGTGGAGAACAGATAGAAAAGAGACACAGGGTAAGATACATACCACCTTATAACACACCCCTCTTGCTTTCCACAAGTTGCTTCATCACACAATCACTGGCTGGGGGGGGTCGTACCTGGTGGGCGTGTGTGGAGAAGGTCTCGGCGCTGTTCATCATGAGGGCGGTGCGTTCCTCCAGCTCACCCAGTCTCTCTCCTCTCTGGTCCAGGGCGATGCGGGCTCGGGCCAGGTCCCCCACGACGCCGCCGGCTGCAGCCTTCATGTTCTCCAATCCCATTGGACCAGGGATGTGCTGGGCCAAACTCCGAGAGGCCTTTCCCGCTGCTGCCTCCCCAACTATAGGGAGATGGAGAGGAGGGGAGAGAGATGATAGATAGATAGAAAGAAAAAGATAGAAAAATAAATTGGAGAGATGGATAGGAGCGAGAGGCAGAGAGAAATGAAAAGATAAAGGGTGGGAAAAGGTTCATATGTGTCAAATAGTCTCTCACATACTTACTTGGTACACATAAATAACACACGTAAAATATAGAAGGTAACCTACACAGCTCCTCTCTGTCGAAGGTCTGGGCGTTGCCCCCAAAGAAGCCCTTGAGGAATCCTTTGTTCTGGGCCTCTGGTGTTTCTATAGGAGTGAACAGCTCCCCCAGCATGTCCTGAATCAACACACCGCACACATTAATACACACACACTAATTATGACACACAAAAGAATGGCGCCGGAGGGGATGCCCGCCGTTTTACGAGCTCCTGACCAGTTTTGATATTTTGTGTTTTTTTTGCAATGTTCCTAACTTTTTCCCACATAATGTTTCAGCCATCGTTGCATATGACCAAAAATAGCTTATGGATATTAAAACAGCGAATACTAACCTCGATTTGGATGAGGACTTCTATTTCAACGAATCGGAGGCAAAGGATATAATGCTCATCCCAGATCAGGCACAAATCCCTGTAAATCGGAGGAGGCGGAGACAGCGCTGTTGAGGTCGGGGTGCGAGATATCTAATGAGATCACGATGGCGAGTGGATGAGTCGCCATTACCCTCCGTTCTATTGGTGAATGTGCAATCACTGGAAAATAAACTGGATGAGCTCCATTCGAGCCTGTCCTATCAATGTGATCAGATGAACTGTAATATCCAATGTTTCACAGAGTCGTAGCTGACCAAGGAATATATAAATTTAGCTGTTTTTTCTATACATTGGCAAGACATAACAGCTGTGTCCGGTAAACTGAGGGGAGGGAGTGTGTGTCTCTTTGTCAACAACAGTTACGCAATCTCTAATATTAAGGAAGTCTCAAGGTTCTGCTCATCGGAGTTAGAATACCTCATGATAAGCTGTAGAACACACTATTTACTAAAATAGTTTTAATCTATATTTTTCATAGCTGTCTATTTACCACCACAAACCAATGCTGGCAGTTTAGACCGCCTTCAACGAGTTGTATAAAGCCATAAACTCACCTAGATGCAGCGCTCCTAGTGGCCAGGGATTTTAATGCAGGGAAACTGAAATCCGTTTTACCTAATTTCTACCAGCATGTCTCCTGTGTAACCATAACCATAACTCTATATTCCTGATTCCGGCTTACAAGCAAAAACTCAAACAGGAAGTACAAGTCATGAACTCAATACGGAAGTGGTCAGATGAAGCGGACACTAAGCTACAGGACATTTTCGCTAGCACAGATTGGAATACGTTCCGGGATTCATCCGACGACATTGAGGAGTTTACCACATCAGTCACCGGCTTAATTAATAAGTGCATCAGTGACCGTATGTACATATCCCAACCAGAAGTATTGGATTACAGGTCACATCCTCACTGAGGGAATGGCTAGAGCTGCCTCTTTCAAGGAGTGGGATACAAATCTGGCCGCTTATAAGAAAACCCGCTACACCTTCCAATGAACCATCAAACAGGCAAAGCATCAATACAAGTCTAAGATCGAATCCTATTACACCAGCTCTGACGCTCGTCCGATGTGGCAGGGCTTGCAAACTATTACGGATTACAAAGGCAACCCAGCCATGCGGGTGAATAACTGATTGTGTATGGAGGAATCCTCACTATCACTGTTCCTCAACTTGGCAGTAAGCACAGAATATTGCTACGGGAACAACTGAGGTATCTCAGTTTCAAGGTCTCAACTTGGAGAGAGAGAAAGCCTTTTGTGAGGTATTGGTTAGTCGAGCCAACGGTAATGATTAATTATGCTAAATCATGCCAATATAACTTTTTCCTTTAACGAGTCTGACGAGAAGGATATCCTGCTTTCACTGGAACAGGCCCAGATCCATGCCTTTTGCATGAAGAAAAGACACCGGAAAAGGGGAAGCAGATCAGGGATTCTTCTGAGAATTCGGAGGCGAGCAAACTCCCAATGCCTTCCATTCTTCTTGCTAATTTGCAATTGTTGGAAAATAAAATTGATGACCTACCATTAAGATTATCCTACCAACGGGACATTAAAAACTGTAACATCTTATGTTTCACCGAGACGTGGCTGAAGAAACAAACAATATAGAGCTGCCGGGATTTTCCATGCACCGGCAGAACAGAGACGCTACCTCTGGTAAGATGGGTGGGGGTGTGTGTCTTTTTGTCAATAAAAGCTGGTGCGCGATGTTTAACATTAAAGAAGTCTCAAGGTATTGCTCGCCTGAGGTAGAGTACCTTATGAAAAGCTGTCGACCACACGATCTACCAAAAGAGTTCTCATCTGTATTATTCGTAGCCATCTATTTACCACCACAAAGCAAAACTGGCACTAAGACGCTCTCAGCAAGCAAAGAATAAAATACTCACCCAGAAGCGGTGCTCCTAGTGGCAGGGGACTTTAATGCAGGCAAACTTTTAAATCAGTTTTACCAAATTTTTACCAGCATGTCACATGTGCAACCAGGGACATAAAATCCTAGACCACCTTTACTCCACACACAGAGATGCATACAAAGTTCTCCCCCGCCCTCCATTTGGCAAATCTGACCATAATTCTATCCTCCTTACATGCAACAATTAAAGCAGGAAGTACCAGTGACTCGCTCAATGTGGAAGTGGTCAGATGACGCGGATGCTACACTACAGGACTGTTTTGCTAGCACAGATTGGAATATGTTCCGGGATTCATCCAATGGCATTGAGGAATACACCACCTCAGTCATCGGCTTCATCAATAAGTGCATTGGTGACATACGTACAGTCACTGTGGGGACGACATACCCCAACCAGAAGCCATGGATTACAGGCAACATCCGCATCAAGCCAAAGGCTAGAGCTGCCGCTTTCAAGGAGCGTGAGACTAATCTGAACTCTTATAAGAAATCCCGCTATGCCCTCAGTTGAACCATCAAGCAAATCATCAATACAGGATTAAGATTGGATCCTACTACACCGGCTCCGACGCTCGTCGGATATGGCAGGGCTTGAAAACTATTACAGACTACAAAGTGAAACCCAGATGCAAGCTAACCAGTGACGCGAGCCTACCAGACAAGCTAAATGCCTTTTATGCTCGCTTCGATGCAAGCAACTCTGAAGCATGCACAAGAGTACCAGCTCTTCTGGATGACTGTGTGATAATGCTCTCGGTAGCCGATGTGAATAAAACCTTTAAAAAGGTCAATATTCACAAAGTCGCTGGGCCAGACGTGTACCAGGACGTGTAAACAAAGCATGCTAGGACCAACTGGCAAGTGTCTTCACTGACATTTTCAACCTCTCCCTGACCGAGTCTGTAACACCTACATGTTTCAAGCAGACCACCATAGTCCCTGTGCCTAAGGAAGCGAAGGTAACCTGCCTAAATGTTTACCGCCCCTTGGCACTCACGTCAGTAGCTTTGAAAGGCTGGTCATGGCTCACGTCAACAGCATCCTCCCGGACACCCTAGACCCTCTCCAATTCGCATACCGCCCCAACAGATCCACAGATGACGCAATCTCAATCGCACTCCACACTGCCCTTTCTCACCTGGACAAAAGGAACACCTATGTGAGAATGCTGTTCATTGACTACAGCTCAGCGTTCAACACCATAGTGCCCACGAAGCTCATCACTAAACTAAGGACTTTGGGACTAAACACCTCTCTCTGCAACTAGATCTTGGACTTCCTGACGGGCCGCCCATCCCCAGGTGGTAAGAGTAGGCAACAATACGTCTGCCACGCTGATCCTTAACACTGGGGCCCCAGAGGGGTGTGTACTTAGTCCCCTCCTGTATTCCCTGTTCATCCACGACTGCATGGCCAAACACGACTCCAACACCATCATTAAGTTTGCTGATGCCTGATCACTGACAACGATGAGAAGGCCTATAGGGAGGAGGTCAGAGAACTGGCAGTGTGGTGCAAGGACAACAACCTCTCCCTCAATGTGAGCAAGACAAAGGAGCTGATCGTGGACTACAGGAAAAGGCGGGCCGACGGGGCTGTAGTGGAGCGGGTCAAGAGTTTCAAGTTCCTTGGTGTCCACATCACCAACGAACTAGCATGGTCCAAACATACCAAGAGGGCACGACAAAACCTTTTCCCCCTCAGGAGACTGAAAAGATTTGGCATGGGTCTCCAGATCCTCAAAAGTAAAGTATGGCAAAGTATGGCAACTGCTCGGTATCTGACCATAAGGCGCTACAGAGGGTAGTGCGTACGGCCCAGTACATCACTGGGGCAAAGCTTCCTGCCATCCAGAACCTATATAATAGGCGGTGTCAGAGGAAAGACCATAAAATTGTCAGAGATTCCAGTCACCCAAGTTATAGACTGTTTTCTCTGCTACCGCACGGCGAGCAGTACCGGAGCGCCAAGTCTAGGACCAAAAGGCTCCTCAACAGCTTCTACCCCTCGCCACCGGACAATTTACAATGACAATACCTTTTTTACCCCAAAGCCATGACTGCTGAACAGTTAATTAAATGGCTATCCAAACGTTCTGCTTTTCAGCCCCTACCTACTTGTACATAGTACATGAATCAATCACCTAACCAAACCTACATGTACATATTATCTCAATCAAACTACCTCGAACTAGAGGTCAACCGATTAATCGGAATGGCCGATTAATTAGGGCCGATTTCAAGTTTTAATAACAATCGTAAATCTGTATTTTTGGACACCGATTTTATTTTTAAATATTTTTTTTACACCTTTATTTAACTTGGCAAGTTAAGAACACATTCTTATTTTCAATGACGGCCTAGGAACGGTGGGTTAACTGCCTTGTTCAGGGGCAGATTTTCACCTTGTCAGCTCCGGGATTCAATCTTGCAACCTTACAGTTCACTAGTCCAACACTCTAACCACCTGCCTCTCATTGCACTCTACGAGGAGCCTGCCTGTTACTCGAATGCAGTAAGAAGCCAAGGTAAGTTGCTAGCTAGCATTAAACTTATCTTAGAAAAACAATCAATCATAATCGCTAGTTAACTACACATGGTTGATGATATTACTAGTTTATCTAGCGTTTCCTGCGTTGCATATAATCGATGCGGTGCGCATTCGCGAAAAAGGACTGTCGTTCCTCCAACGTGTACCTAACCATAAACATCAATGCCTTTCTTAAAATCAATACAAACTTATATATTTTTAAACCTGCATATTTAGTTAATATTGCCTGCTAACATGAATTTATTTTAACTAGGTAAATTGTGTCACTTCTCTTGCAACAGAGTCAGGGTATATGCAGCAGTTTGGGCCGCCTGGCTCATTGCGAACTGTGTGAAAACAAAGACAGCCAACTTCGCCAAACGTGGGATGATTTAACAAAAGCGCATTTGTTGCACGACGGTACCTAACCATAAACACCAATGCCTTTCTTAAAATCAATACACAGAAGTATATATTTCTAAACCTTCACATTTAGCTAAAAGAAATCCAGGTTAGCAGGCAATATTAACCAGGTGAAATTGTGTCACTTCTCTTGCGTTCATTGCACGCAGAGTCAGGGTATATGCAACAGTTTGGGCCGCCTGGCTCGTTGCTAACTAATTGTACGTAATTATGACATAACATTGAAGGTTGTGCAATGTAACAGCAATATTTAGACTTAGGGATGCCACCCTATTTCACTGAAATAATAAACGTTGTGTTTTCGAAATGATAGTTTCCGGATTCAACCATATTAAGGCTCGTATTTCTGTGTGTTATTATGTTGTAATTAAGTCTATGATTTGATAGAGCAGTCTGACTGAGCGGTGGTAGGCAGCAGCAGGCTCGTAAGCATTCATGTATACCTTGTACAGAACACCTTGTACAGTATATAGCCTGTACTGTACATAGTCTCGTTATTGTGTTACTATTTTATTTTTATCTATTTGTTAATTTTCTCACTTTAATTGCATAGTTTTTATTTTATTTTGAACCCCTTTTTAATCTCCCCAATTTCGTGGTATCTAATTGGTAGTAGTTACAGTCTTGTCTCATCCCTGGAACCGTACAGACTCGGGAGAGGTGAAGGTCGAGAGCCATGCCTCCTCCGAAACACAACCCAACCAAGACACTGCTTCTTGACACAATGCACATCCAACCCGGAGGCCAGCCGCACCAATGTGTTGGAGGAAACACTGTACACCTGGCGACCTGGTCAGCATGCGTTGCGCCCGGCCCGCCACAGGAGTCGCTAGTGCGCGATGAGACAAGGATATCCCTGCCGGCCAAACCCGAGCCAATTGTGCATCGCCCCATGGGCCTCCCAGTCGCGGCCGGCTGGGACAGAGCCTGGGCTCGAACCCAGAATCTCTGGTGGCACAGCTAGCACTGCGATGCAGTGTCTTAGACTACTGCACCACCCGGGAGGCCACTTAAGTGCATTGTTGGTAAAGGGCTCGTAAGTAAGCGTTTCAGTAAGCGTTTGTGTGTGTGTGTGTGTGTGTGTGTGTGTGACAAATCATACACACACACACACACACACAACACAGATTAATACACACACATTAATACCTGCACACACAAGTACACACACACATACACATTAATACACACACACACACACACACACATTAATACCCATATCTAACCAACATAAACACACAGTAACACAGTCATAACACAGTCCTAACTAACCAACATAAACACACAGTAACAGTCATATCGAACCAGAGGCACACAACAGCAGATTACGCACAATGGGATTTGTGGATATTTCGGGATTGCAAGTTGGCTAAAAAAAGCATGCAGTTGATGAAACAGGCTTGAAATATTGTAGGTGAAGTCATCACTTGTCTGCCGATTTCAAAAAGGACACTTGCTGAGAAGCATATCAGTGTTGGAGTGTTACTGTGCCAGCAGATGGCAGTAGGATTATGCTGCACGTTCAGTCATGTTGCTGGATGAGAAGGACTGCATGTCTGAAGCTTCACCAATGTCTGCTCTTATTAGTGTGTGTTTGTTGTGATGGCTCTATAGCAACACACACACACACACAGTGTTGGGAAAGCTACTCTGAAAATATACTTTTCCTAGTTACCGATTCCTTCACACTGCAATAAATGAAGTTACACTTCCGTTACAAAAATAAAACGGAATATAACTAACGACAGGGTCTTAGATATAGAAATAATAGAACTAACAACTGGGTCTTGTCTCTAGATATAGAAATAATAGAACTAACAACTGGCTCTTGTCTCTAGATATAGAACTAACGACTGGGTCTTGTCTCTAGATATAGAAATAATCAAACTGACTGGGTCTTGTCTCTATATATAAACCTGATAGAACTAACGACTGGATCTTGTCTCTAGATATAGAACTAATAGAACTAACGTCTGGGTCCTGTCTCTAGATATAGAACTAATCTAACAAATGACCGTAAACAAAAGATGAGAAAGCATGAATTTGCTTTTTTTTGTAAATATATATATATATATATACTGTATATATCAACAAATACATTTTATTTCTACCAGTAAATGTGTGCTTTAATGTTGTTTTATTTTGCCACTGTGGTATAAGTGCGATTCATTAGTGAAAACTCCACTCCACTGCGTCATCCATTTTTCTAAGGTAATGTACAGAATGTCAGCGTTTAGTTTCAAGTGAGAATTGGGCAGGTCTGATGCCGAAAAAGAAAGGAAATTCCTGCCAACCATATTTTATTTTATCTTTGCTGAATGTATAGTGTGTAGTCATTAACTACTGAAAACACTACCTAGATTAGAATGTAGTTCAACTACCACCAAGCTACTGCAAAATATAGTTGAGCTACATGTCGTTCACTACTCGCCAACGCTGCGCACACACACACTCCACCACCACGGAGTCAGCGCAGTGGAGCTCAAACCACACATGACAAGCGTGACATTTCACTTCAATGGCCACTGTCATGATTGGGCTTTAGCAAAGGTATCAATTATAGCACCCATATATTTACTGCACCACTGGCTCTGAGAAATCACTCTGCCTAAGCTGCAGGACGCAATGTGCTGTCATACCCACAGAGCAATGAGATTACCAAGGATAGACACACAAACACATGCACAGATACAGACACACACACACACACACACACACAAACACAAACACAAACACACACACACACACAAACAAGTACAGATCATTCTAAACTCCACAGTACACAAATGCACACACAGATGGGTGCTGACCTGTAGGTTGTCCGTCATCTCCTGGCTGTATGTGAGACGCTGTATCTCTGTAGGAGAGCTCAGATACAGGGCCTGGCCTCCGTTAGTGAAGACAAAGGTCCGGGCGATACGCAAGTCGGTCAAGGGAAGGTAGTTGATATCCATCAGGGGTCTTAGACTGGGCAAACTGGGAGGAGACAACAACAGAAAAAACACAACGCTGTCAAGGGTGGTAGTAGTAGAAGTCATCTCATGGGCCTGTAGGAATACGACAGAAAGACAGGTCTTTTCGATCCATCAAGGGAACACGACCAAGACAGCTTTTAACAGGCATGAGAAAGACCGACCGTATACCTTAGGGTCATGATGTGTCCGTTGGCGCAGAAGCAGGCCAGGCAGACGCTGTTGCAGACGGAGACAACGTCAGCTCGCAGGAGGAAGGAGGACTCGGTGATGTTGTGGGTGAACAGGACAGCCTGGGTGGGCATGAGGATGACCTTGGCCTGCTTCTCAGAGCACACAACGGCCAGGTGACCGTCACCACACGCCTCCTGGGATGATGACGGGGAGAAGTTGATCAGCTTGCGCCTGCGGGGCCGGTCGGGGTCCTCCGGACCGTTGGGGTCCCGCCACACCTCGTAGGGACTCTGAATGAGAGCGCCCCCACAGTCCAGGAAGGCAAATCGCAACACAGAGCCTTTTAGCATCAGGACGGTACCTGGGTGTGCCATGGAAAGAGGCAGATAAGATAAGAAAAGATAGCACTTTCGGTAACGTGACATCCGAGATCTTTTCTATATTCACCAAACATTCAATTCTTTCTGATCTTGCTATCTAATATTGACTAATATCAGTCATTGAAATGGAATGAGAGAGTAGGAGGGCAGCGAAGAATGCCAACCTGCAAAACCCATTATCACACCCACGTTAGTATATCGATAATCTCTTCTCAATTGTTGCTTAGGTGGGCTTGAAGAGTAAGCCCCTCCCCCACAACCATGCCCTCTATGAACCTGCACCCCTACACCCTACCCTGTGAGTCAGTGAGTGATTCCTCCATTACAATCCTGTCTAATGTCAAATGACATCAAAATAACGAAGGCTAAGGCAGGCCACATTCGGGATCTCCTTCCCCCAGACCATCTATCATTCCCTCAGGCAGACAGGCTCACCACTGGGCCCCATGGTGATGGGCTCCTCCATCCTCTCCTCCTCTTCTGTGGGGATGGATATGGGCAGGAGCAGGACCACGCCCAGGCTGGTGCCCACCCACAGGCAGGCGGTAGGCAGAGCATCGCCCTTACGGCCGTAGGACTCTCCGAACTGCAGCGTGGTCACTGACTCCTTGGTGTCGCGATCAATGCTGGACACACTGGAGCTCCGCGAGCGACTGAATGAGTTCTCTCTACTTTCTGCTTTACAACAAATTACGGGGAAGAACAACAGACATTGAGGCAGAGGGGGGAGAGGGAGGGAGAGAGGGAAGGAAGGAAGGAAGGAAGGAAGGAAGGAAGGAAGGAAGGAAGGAAGGAAGGAAGGAAGGAAGGAAGGAAGGAAGGAAGGAAGGAAGGAAGGAAAAAAGGAAGGAAAAAAGGAAGGAAGGAAAACAGTAGACAGAGTGGAGAGAAGAAGAGAGAGAGAGAACAGGAATAGGACAATGGAGTATGCAGACAGACAGAAAACAGAGGGTGATATACAGAAAGAGAAACAAAGCAATAAGACCAGGAAGAGAGAGATGTGGAACATAGAGAAGGGAGAAAACAGCTGCTTAAAAGGGGGGAGAGACAACGAGCAGCCAAGTGAGAGCACACACACACGTGCAACACACACACACACACACACACACACACGCAGAGACAGACACGCACACCACAAACCAACATGAAGTCACAGCTGTAGTGCTTAGTTACAGTTGGATCCATCTATGACTCATTTGATTATGGCCCAATGAAAGCAAACACACAGTACGAAACCATTTCTGTCCTTTTGAATTTTCCCATTATTATGTTCTCTCACTCACTGCGGGTTCAAGAAATACCCTGATGTGCATACACACACACACAAAACACAGATACTCATACTGTACACACACACACATACACATACACACACACAAAATAGGTGGACGCACACACACACACATCACATGAAAACACACAGATTGTGTTGACCCCTTGCCTTGCTAGGCATTCGGATCCTCCATTACATATTTATAGATTTAGCCTCCTGCCTCCACCATAAAAGTATTTCTGTATTGCCCAAGAATGATTCATGCACTTCTCAATTATTTACAACCTGACTATGTGCTGCCTGGGCTTGTTCTACAAACACCGTAGACTTTATAACTTAACAGCGGCTGGGGATTTCTGCATTGCCCAAGGTTCACTCTTAATATTTTCATTCAAAAAGCAAATGGAACAAATTGGAAAGGGCTCTAGCTAAACACTGCTTTCTCTCTGCCCTACTCTGTCTTTACTAACAGTAGAAAATAAAAAGTGTATCAGAATAAAGCACCAGCACATCATTAATGCACCTCATGGCATTTCACAGTGTCTTGGATTATCAGGCAAGCAAACAAAACTGAACAAGCAAAAACGCAGCAATAAAGATGTGTGTCCGTGGCATGCAAACATTAGGACAGTGTACACTAAGCACATACAGAACAGCTGTACCTTGGACACAGCACACACTCCTATAAGCCAAGTACACAACCGTGTTCATCCTGTCAACCCCAAGTACAAGAGCAACAAGCGTGTGTCCCTGAACATCTCTAGACAGGACATGGACGGTGACAGAGCAACGTGGGGCCACAGGACGGACGTACTGGCCGACGGAGTTGGGGACAGTGGGCCGCACATGGCGGTGCACTGCGCCCCCCTTACCTCTCTCGCTCCAGTTGTAGGAGGTGGTGTGGTGCTCGTCGTGGGAGTACATACTGACTCCATGCAACTGCTGAAGCATTGCCCTCCTGGACGCATGGCCACCTATTCCCCCACATCACAACCCCCATTCAAACCCCCAACACCAACCAAGCCAGCCAGAAAACCAGCCGACAGAAGGACAGACGGGACAGACGGCAATACCAGAGATAGACAGAGGGGGAGAGAGAGAAAAAACAACTCAGCTGGGATGAGCATGGTTAGGACAAAAGAAAAAGGGAGAAACAGAGACGTTTTTATCCCTCCAGCAGAAAGAAAACTGCCTAACCCTCCTCCTCCTGCCAAACTCCTCGGACCATACATGACAAGTGAAACCTGTTTCTGTGACTAATCAATAGGGATAGGAAGAGAAATAACATCCCTCCAGAAGGCAGTACAGCCGAGCCCTGTTTAGGGCGACGCTACACTACTCTACAACGCTGCCGGCTAGCATTGAGGCTAGAGAATATAATGGCTTTTGTTGTCGGGCCTGTGTCCAGAGTGGCAGCTCATTTTCTGCCGTGTGTGTCCGGGTTATGTTTGTGCATGACAGAGTCTTCAAGGTGGTAGCTAATGAAAGTCACGCACAGTGGCACTCGGACAGGACACGGGGACCCCCAAGGGGGCCAAGCAGGGATATAGTAGGAAGAGGGAGGGGAGGAGGAGGAGAGAAGAAGGGGGGGAGGGAGGGGAGGAAAGTAAAGAGGAAGGTAAGGAGGGAGGGCAATGCTTCAGCGACTCAAGACACACATAGACAGTATAGTGGAGAGACGAGGACAGACAGACGCCCTGGAGCTACATCTGACACCTCGGTCAATAACTTCATTACTACTAGAATGAAACCCATAGGTTTCAGCAAGTTAGTACCAGGAATGACGAAAATCTGGTGTTTCCATGTCAAACTGTTTTGTTATATTTCAGTCTTCTGTGATGTGTATAAACTCCAAATTAAATGCATTTCAACTCTATATCTGACATGGTACAGGTGTCTTATTTCTTTTAAGCCCATAACCATGTGTGTGAGGTGTATACTTTTGTTTAAAGTACATTTTTTTAAGACTACCAAGAAACACTCCGTGTGACCCTGATTTAGCCCACTGCAGTAAAAGGTTGCAGCGATCGATGTCTTTGTCCAGTCACAGTCATTGTGTGCTCCTAACAATGTCAAAGCTGTAACTATGTTCACAGGCCATAATTGCCTCATGTTGCATAGCTTTAATATTTCATTCTCTGTCAGACAGGGAGGCATGGCGTGGTTGTTTATGTTGTGCCTGTCCCCTTTCTCTGGTGTGTGTGTCGTCTGGTGTATGAGTGTGTGTGTGGCGGGTCGCCTGGTGTGTGTGTGGCGTGTCGCCTGGTGTGTGTGTGGCGTGTCGCCCGGTGTGTGGGCCTCATTACAGGAACTCAGCCCTTCACACCGCTCATTGACCTTTCATTATTCCAGTGACCCTGCTGTTTCATCGCTGTGGTAACCCAGCCAGCGCCAGCGACAAACTGAATGGGTAAGGGGGTCGCACTGCCTGATGGGAGCACCAGCATAACACACGCCATAGACTGGGTATGTCCTAAATGGCACCCTATTCCCTACGTAGTGCACTATTTTTGACCAGAGCCCTAAGGGTCCTGTTTAAAAGTAGCGCACTATAAAGGCAACAGGTGCCATTTAGGACACAGCTATAGTCTCCATGGTGAGAGGAAAATATATTTAAACATAGTTAGTGAACTGCCCAGGGCATGTATAGCACTAAAAATACTTTAACACCGCCTGGTCTCCCATGTGCTTTGACATTTTGAGGAAACCACTTTAAGATCCACCTGTTGAGCTGTTGGCTAGTTTTGATACGGTTACACAGTTTGAGTTCAAATGAGGTGATCTGTCCTTTTACAAATTCTCTTCATTTTTCCGGTGTGTCACCGTAACCTCTCACCCACCTTACCGTGTGAAAAGCTTTGAGAGAATAAGTATTAGGCCTATTTGCGCGGTCAATGACTCCTCATTGTTATCTAGGCGATTCCCAATTTCGCACTCTGGCGACGACGCTGATCTAGGTTAACTAAAGGCTTTCACACGTCCTGCCGTCATTTAATTCCATTACGAACAGAAGTCAAGGTTCTGAGTTACAGCGAAATTGAACAAACTACATTTTGGCACTAATATTCTGTTCTAAAGGGGTTTTATTACTATTCTAACCCAGGAGCTCTGGGAATACATGTAAACTAGGCATTTATAGCATGTCAGTATCAATCTGATCAGTAACAAAGGCGACTGTGGCCTTCATTAAAACATGGAGCGTATGCTAATGTGGAACACAGCAGACTGCAGCCTGCCTCCCAGCTCCATGGGTTCTGCCTTAATGGAGGATTTGTTCAGGAAATGGAAATACAAAATCACACAGTTTTTGAGAAAGTGTGCATGCCGGTGTGTGTGTTTTGAAATCTTCAGGAATAGAGATTCTTATATTGCCATTACCATGGATAAATTCGTTGTTTTCTTTCTCTCCCTGTCCACTTCTATCCCTGACAATCACCCACTGTCTTTGCAATTCGGGAGCAGCTGCTACTTTTGACAAGTTAAAATATTTTGTTCTCCGGACAGCCTCGTCTAATCAAACACAACTCAGCGTGAGGACTGAACACCCTGCGGTGGCACGTGGCTGGTCCAGGGTCCAGGGTCCTCTTGGAACACAACTAGCTCAGTCTGCCTTCCATCCCTCCCTACCTGCCTGACCATCTGTCTGATCTGACGCTCCAGCTGGGTGATAGAGCCCTCTGACGCCGGCGCAGGTCGGCTAACTGTGACGTTTTGGAAGCAGTCCCCATCCTCTCTGTACCGCGGAGAGATTAGCTGGAAGGACCACTGGTGTCTGTCTGCTAATCCGTCCGGATCGGGATGAACCAGCCAGGCCACAGTAGTGCTAGTGTGACCTGGATAGGAAGAGCTTTGGCCAGGCTTACAGTACTCAGAGTACCCCTCGGTCTGTGCACTGACAGGACAGCACACAACAGCAGATCAATACCAGGTCAAACGTTTGGCATCCTGAGAATGACTCAGAAAGGTCAGAGAGTGGATTACGCTAACTCTCTGATAGAGAAGGACAAGAATTGTGTAACACATCTATAAGTAATGTTTGACATTCTGAGGAGCAACAGTATACATACATTAACCTTTAGATGTTGACATAACCACTCATAATAATGTATAGTTTTAGTATGCAGCTCTTGAAATAATATCTGGATATTCCGATCCATAGTGGTAATCTGGATGTTCAGATCCATAGTGGTAATCTGGATGTTCAGATCCATAGTGGTAATCTGGATATTCCGATCCATAGTGGTAATCTGGATGTTCAGATCCATAGTGGTAATCTAGATGTTCAGATCCATAGTGGTAATCTGGATGTTCAGATCCATAGTGGTAATCTGGATGTTCAGATCCATAGTGGTAATCTGGATATTCCGATCCATAGTGGTAATCTGGATGTTCAGATCCATAGTGGTAATCTGGATGTTCAGATCCATAGTGGTAATCTAGATGTTCAGATCCATAGTGGTAATCTGGATGTTCAGATCCATAGTGGTAATCTAGATGTTCAGATCCATAGTGGTAATCTGGATGTTCAGATCCATAGTGGTAATCTGGATGTTCAGATCCATAGTGGTAATCTAGATGTTCAGATCCATAGTGGTAATCTAGATGTTCAGATCCATAGTGGAAAGGTAATGCATAAAATCTGCACAGCACTTTTAACAATATTACCTGAGTTTAGCTGCCGCTGTGACTATACAATCTAGTAAATGTCCCTCTATCCTCGGTAAGGAGGAGGACTGTGTTCATAAACCATGCAAGTTAGACGACTTGTCTCTGTGTTTAAGAGCCTATTATCGCCTATGTAAATGCATATTGAACTTGCATTTAGTTAAGGTGCACACAGCCCCACCTCCTGAATATACCCAGTAGAACATTTCCTTTGTGGATGTTACATACTACTCAGGATTAACAGGCCTGGGCAGCTGACCTCAACACTCAACACATTTCACCGTCATTTTGTCCATTTTGAGAAAAGGACCGCATCCCGACAGACTGGTTCTATTAATGGGCCAGGAGCTGAGTGACAGTAAGCTGCTATAAAACAAGGGCTGCGGCCCAAATGGCAACCTATTCCCCACCAGAGGCCTATGGGCCTGAGTCAAAAGCAGCGCACTATGTAGGGAATAGGATGCTAGTTGAGACAACCAAGGGGGCGAGGTCATGTAGCTGGCTGAGAAAGGGGACGCCTAGTCAGTTGTTCAACTGAATGTATTCCACTGAAATGTGTCTTCCTCATTTAACACAACCCCTCTGAATCAGAGAGGTGCGGAGCGCTGCCTCAATCCACATCCACGTCTTCGGTGACCAGGGAACAGTGGGTTAACTGCCTTACTCAGGGGCAGAACGACATATTTTTACCTTGTCAACTCGGAGATTCGATCCAGCAACCTTCCAGTTACTGGCCCAACCCTCCTCCCCACCAGGCTATAGAGGCGTAAGTGTGGAAAACAATGAATGGATGTCCGTCGTTTGATGTTGTCTCGAGCTGTCCCTACAGCGCTCTGACTGTGAGTAAAGAAGGCTGACTGACAGGGAGGTATGATTGCACGTAATGGCATGTTGATACCCATCCTGACAGCAGCCGTTTTCTCTCACAGCGTTTCGCAGGGGAGAGGTAAACATTTTGGCTCAACAAGGAACAGAGTGAAAGTAGATGTGAGTAACCGCTTGACAGTGTCAGATGAGAGGATTTCCTCTGTTTGATGTTATTTGTGGCAGGACGCCTCAAGACACATTCGAGCACAACAATGAAACGTACCTACGCTCTGAAACACGGGACAAACATATGACGATAACCTTCCTATTGAGGTAGTAACCAGAGATCACAAATGCAATGGTTGAGAAAGCACTGGACAAACAACCAGCAGCATTCAGATACATTCAGCCAAGTAGCAACATCTGGGATAGTATTGCAGTCAGATAAGCACCTAGAGGGAGTTAGACAGGTATATATATATATATACATACACATACACCTTTACATACATACACACACACACACATACACATACACATACACATACACATACACATTCACACACACACATACACACACACACATACACATACACATACACACACACACACACACACACACACACACACACACACACACACACACACACACACACACACACACACACACACACACACATACCACACAGTACAGTATGGAATGGAAACACCTACTGGCGCCACACATACAGCACATAGATACACACACACAAACACCCACCCTGTCACCATTGATACACTAACACAGGGACAGTATGTGTGGTACAAAGTGAGGGTGTGGGCTTTAGTGTTGTGGTGTAGTCACATTGTGGTGGTGTGGTGGAAAGTGAAGGGCTGTGAATGACAAGTGAGGTCACAGCGGAAGGGCCGCTGGAGTATGTGCGAGCAAATGTGTGTGAAAATCCCCAACAATTTGTCTTCAGCAAAACCTTTTTGTGAACTTTGACTTTATAGCTGTTTTCTTACAATTTTACATGTGACGAAACATGTTTTGAAGTGGTCAACTGTAATCATCTACCCTATCAATATAACACTCATCACAGACAATGCTGAAGAGAAACGTCCCACAGTATCCACCCTGCTATATGGTGACTAACCAGGAGGGACATAATACTGTAACATTCAATGTCAGTTATACTTCAGTAATACAGCATTCACCAGTTTTTCTTCAGGATAGAAAAGTCAGAGAAGGCACAATCAAAATGAATGAGAAAACAGCAGATATCCCACCAACCACAACCCAACCAACCAACCTCCTACCTGTTGATGACTGGTAGACATGCACTTAGGATGGGAGGATGAAAAGGTTAGGAAGAGGGTTTAAGGGGAAGGGGACAAGCACACACCTTCTGTGTGGGAGGAAACAGGCAAAGAGATCTCCATGCAAGCGGCGGACTGGGCCTTGCGGAAGGGCGGTCGGCCAGGCCCTCTCCGGGTGAGCCGCGGGCCCTCGGGAACCCCTGTGATGCGAGGCTTCCCCACGGAGCAGGGCTGGGAGGTGGGACTAGTGCAATGTCCATTGACATGATCTGCAACAACGGCAAAGCATTAGCAAACGACTTAAGGAAAACAAAGCAGAGAGAGAGGGGAAAACGTCTATGGTAAAGAGAAAATGACAGAGGCAATGAGGTTAGAGTTAGAACGAGAGATCTAGTTAGAGAGATAGAGAGTTAGAGAGATGAAGAGAGGTAGAGTTACCTGACCACTGTGACTGACCCAAACTTAAAGGAAAGCTTTGACTATGTACAGACTCCGTGAGCGTAGCCTTGCTATTGAGAAAGGCCGCCGTAGGCAGACATGGCTCTCAAGAGAAGACAGGCTATGTGCACACTGCCCACAAAATGAGGTGGAAACTGAGCTGCACTTCCTAACCTCCTGCCCAATGTATGACCATATTAGAGACACATATTTCCATCAGATTACACAGATCCACAAGGAATTCGAAAACAAACACCAATTTTGATAAACTCCCAATATCTACTGGGTGAAATTCCAGAGTGTGCCATCACAGCAGCAAGATTTGTGACCTGTTGGTCACAAGAAAAGGGCAACCAGTGAAGAACAAACACCATTGTAAATACAACCCATATTTGTGCTCATTTATTTTCCCGTGTGTACTTTAACCATTTGTACATCGTTACAACACTGTATATATTATGACATTTGTAATGTCTTTATTCTTTTGAAACTTCTGTATGTGTAATGTTTACTGTTAATTTGTATTGTTTATTTCACTTTTGTATATTATCTACCTCACTTGCTTTGGCAATGTTAACACATGTTTCCCATGCCAATACAGCCCCTTGAATTGAATTGGAATTGAGTTAGAGAGAGAGAGAGAGAGAGAGAGAGAGAGAGAGCGTTAAAGAGAGATAGTTAGATTTAGATGGAGACAGAGAGTTAGAGAGATAATTACAGAGAGATAGAGAGAGAAGGAGAGTGGAAAAGCAGTCAAAATATAGGTAGAAGCTTTTTACTCAATCCATGCCAAGAAAATAAAAAAGATACAAAACAATATTGATTCATATAAATAAATAGATTCACAGGTGATGGTAAAGTACATTCGGTCGGACCAGGCAGTCTTTCATCATCCCTTTGTTTTTGTCCTCAAGTGGCATTGAGAGAGTTTCACACTCAGTACCGAACTTTATTTTACTTTTGAGAGGTGCCGACGAAACTCAGGTAATACATTTTTGACCAGTAAGGTCCTCACCAGACTAGCATCAGGAGCGGTGCAGCACTTCAAACATTTAAGAAATCAGAGACCTTTGGGTGGATTCCAGAGTGTATCAATATTTGAATAGAGTTGGTTGATACTGTAGGTATACAGTGTAGGTTAATGAAACAGCATACTGGACTGTCTGATGCCTCTGAGACAAGGTGGGTACATGTATGGTACCTGCTCTGAATTGTGTATATTCATATTGATACGCGTGGGTGCCCACACTTGCTTGTGTGTGTGCGCATGCACGTGTGCGTGCGTAGATGCGCATGTGCGCGCGTGTGTGTGTGCCTGCTCTCTCCAATGGTATTTTCGAGCCAAAAACTCTATGTTAATGAGACGCAATTTATTTTGGGGAGGGGGGGGATTCTATGGGCTTGGCGCCTATTCCGCAGCTCGTCAGCATGTGGCTTCGTCAGCCAAACAGGGAAAGCTCTGCTGCCGCCAAGAGACTAAGAATTAAGCAGCTGACGACGTCTGTGCCAGATGCAGACCACTCTGCCGCTTCCATGTCTTCACTGTCAAGTAAACAAAACTTTGGCATTTTATTGACTGACAGCTCCCAGTGAGGTAGCACTCCACCAGCGCTACACTCCAGACCAGAAATCAGTGTGTGTGACAGGGAGGCTTGTTGGGAGCAATCCTTGTTGAGTGAGAGCTGCATTCAGAAAGTTGGCATTAGCCTGGGTGCCAGTCTGCTTCCGCTCGCTTGCCAACTCCTTCTAGAGATTGTCATGCAAAAACATGTTCGTTTTGACAGTGGAGTAGGCAAACGCACAAACAGATCTGGGACCAGGCTAAGTTGGCCTCGTGTTAACTACTGAATATGCCAGACAGGAATCTCTAGTGGGTTGTCTGTTTAGCTATGGTGATTTGAAGGAACACACACTCCTAACACCAAATCCCTTGTTAGGCCCATTGATGCAAATCAGTTTCACTTTCTAAGTGAGGATGAAAGACTCTGTGGTGCCACCCAGTCCGCGTGCGCCTCCAGTCCAGTTTCACAGCAGGCTGTAGCAGGGCAATAGCGGGCTTGGAAACTGAGGATAGCTCTAGTGCCAATAAATGTGCTACATGACTACGCCATTGTGTGTCTGGCTAGCACTTATCATCATGGTTGGGTCTGCCAATCAGTGGTTTGTCCTGGCACAGTCTAAAGGAAACTGGTCCACATCAGAAAAAAATGGCAGTCTACCCGCCCCACCTACACACACTCACTCTCTTTTTCTCGCTCTAACACACACACAGACACAGACACATACAGTACACACACACGTTCGCGTGCACACACACACACACACACACACACACACACACGCAGGTTCAAGTAATTTAATCACATGAAACAGTCCCACTTTGTAGCAGCTGTATCCTTGACTAATGACAGACAGCTGCTCATATTATATTTGAACTAATTACATAGGTGCATTACTATGTTAACAGCCTAAACAGGGCACTGATCACGGTTGAAATATATTTTTGTTCCACTGCATGTTTAATTGAATTTGGACTGCTTGGAATAGTGCTTGAACCTTTTTTGATTAGCCTCCAATTGTTGTTCAACGTTTAAAAGGAGATACATTTCCCAATGCGGTAGGTGCATTTTTGCTATCAACTATCATCCTTTTCAGTTTAATTTCCTGTTAAATGATGGCTTGTTTACCCGACACGGTCTCACTCTAAAACTACAGCCACACATTTCAAACCTGTTGAAGGAAACAGTTGTCATTTCACAGATGTCATACTATAGATATTGGCACATTAGTGTACTGTATATGAATTGAAGAGGCATATAGTAGAGGGATATAGTAGGACAGGACAGAGCAGAAGCATGAGCGAGAGAACCTGTGACTGCAAGGGGTGTAGGAGCTCAAGGGATGTACTGAGAAAGAGCGTGTCGCTACAGTCTACAGGAAATGCAGAATGGTCCAGCAACAATGGAGCAAGTCCCGTTGGAGAGACGAAAATGATCCAATCACGATGGAGCAAGGCTGTTTAGAGTTAGAGAATGGTCCAATCACAGCATAGAGCAAGGCTGTTTGGAGATAGAAAATGATCCAATCACGATGGAGCGAGGCTGTATAGAGAGACAGAGAAGGGTCCAATCTCAATAGAGCGAGAGTACATTTGGAAATGCATCTCCCAAAACGATATGGGCATGAGGTAAGAGCCACCTTTGGAAACACTTGCAAAATGTACGATTAACAAAAAAAGCTTAAGACGGGTAAAAACACAGACATAGAAAGTCAAAGGAGAAGGACAGAACAGGCCATTCAGTCTCATCATGAGCTGGTCGAGGAGAAGAAGTGAGTGATAAGAAAATACTGCTGGTTGCGTGAAGAGGAAGCTACTTGATGTGAACAACATAAACAAAACAAATATAAAATGTATATCTGCGCATAACAGGACAAAAGAGGAAGTAAATTAATCAAATTAAACGAGGGTAAAAACTGCTGGCTTTCGCCTACCGTACCAAGATCAGTCTTAAGATCTGTTGGCAGACTTAACTTTCTGCCGGGTCCCTTTACTGTAACAAAAGACATAGGAAAGAAAGGAGCAGTTAATGTTTCCAAACCAAAACCAAACCAAAATGGAAGCAAAAGTAAAAGCCAAACGATGCAGAAAACAAAAGATCAAACGAAACAAAAAACTGAACAACGTAATTCAAAACGTGCAAAAGTGTGCAGTTGTCGCACATGGCAGGCAGATGCAGAGGCCATTCCCATCATGCTCCATGGTTTTCCCAGGCCAGTGCTCCCAGTGAGAGAGTGTAGACACGGGAACAGTGAAAGCAGTTCTAGAAACAGGAACCGAGAAAACCGTTTTCGGGCAAGACTCCTTCCCAGTGTGTCTTCCAAGTCTTCCATTCTCTGGCCACACAAAAGCAACTGATTTAAGTAGAGGTATTTTCTGATTGTTTGATTAATTGATTTCTGTATGTTCGGGTTGTCAGAGTTCACTAAGGCCTGGGGGGTTTGGCATAAGAAACATAAATCAACTGGGAACTCAAATCAACACAAAACAGATTGGAAAGAAACAAACAAGTTCAACATTTTGCAAGCATTTTGCAGTATATACAGAACTGCAAAGGTACATGTTGAGAGACGGTCATTAATTTGTCCTCAGTCGATTCAAAGGTTAGATAATTATTCTGGTGTATGGGAAATGTGGGATGTTGTAAGGATGGCAAATCAAGAAACCACACACCAATCTTTGTAAAGTAATGTTTGGAGCAAGCTAGCAGATATTGGAAAGTGCAGTTGTTTGATTGCAACATCTATAAGTGGAATCCAGAACATTTTAGCTTTGAAATTGAACAAACTCTTATGGGCCCCAAAAATACTCTGTTTTACAGATAATAATTCAAGAGGCCAAAAGTCTGAATTCCACCATCTTTCATGGGCTTTGAGTAGAATTGAAGTAGGAGTCATTTTATGATAAATTGCCTTGTTGGGAGCATAGAATTTGAAAGGGACTTTGATGTAAATGAAATGTTCTCCTTGTGCGGTGCTTGTGACAAAGTTGCTGTGGTATATAGTGCCGTGGCATCATTTAATTCTGAAATCAATAAAGTGTGTGTGTGTGTCTGTGGCCAGATGTTGCGGCCATGATGCGTAGCAGCAGAACTGTGTAGAAACAGAGGAATATAAAGATGGAATGACAGTGCTCTACCAATAGCACTGGTATTCACTATTCACAGGTGGAATTCTACAAGTCATTTAACAGCTCATTTGCACCATGTTAGGACTCTTGTGGGAATATGTTTGTTGGATAGAAGGATGTTTGAACTGAATAAAAAGTGAGACTGTGCATTGTGCCAGCGATGCCTTTTAACAAATGACAGCATTTACATATTTGGGGACATAATTATGCTACATATCAACCTGTTGCCCTACGAAAGGCCAGTTTGTTTTTCTCAGTTATGGAAAAATAGAAAAGTATATTGTCTTGTTTATATGCCCTGATAACATCCAAATGCCATTTTATGGTAAATATTTAGGGAGTATTAATTGCTAGTGACATGGAGCATATTGCAACCATCATTGGCTACCAGATTACCGTCAATTGATCTCTTGTTAAACCATCAATGGCCACCAGATTACCGTCAATTGATCTCTTGTTAAACCATCAATGGCCACCAGATTACCGTCAATTGATCTCTTGTTAAACCATCAATGGCCACCAGATTACCGTTAATTGATCTCTTGTTAATCCATCAATGGCCACCAGATTACCGTTAATTGATCTCTTGTCAAACCATCAATGGCCACCAGATTACCGTTAATTGATCTCTTGTTAAACCATCAATGGCCACCAGATTACCGTTAATTGATCTCTTGTTAAACCATCAATGGCCACCAGATTACCGTTAATTGATCTCTTGTTAAACCATCAATGGCCACCAGATTACCGTTAATTGATCTCTTGTTAAACCATCAATACGGGTTAAATTCACTTGCACAGCTAATCTCAATTGCAACCATTATTGGACACCTCTACCGCTCCCTAAAAGCTGATGTCGGTGTTACCTTATTCCTGCCTGCGACCAAAGTCTCTGAAGATACAGTATGTTCACCCTGTTGATGGGTATTATCAACGGAACCATTTAGTCCTGCTTTTTGAGCCGATTAAGTGCAATTCATCGATTTGACAATCCTTCCGTACAACTGAAATAAAGTATTTTCTCATTTACCACGACAAATCTACTGTAGCAATTTACCCATGTGAATGGAAAACTAATGTTGGTGTAGCCTACTCGTAATATTTGATTTGATTCCAATTTATGTTATCCATTAAATCCAACTGTCTTTAAAATAAAAATGTCTGGTACGGTCATTTCTTATCAAAATCGGGGGTAAACTATTCCTGGTCTGTCCATATTTGAAATGTGTAACTAAAAGTTAATCAGCCTGTCGGTTTCCGATGCTCCTGATAGGTCGATATTTCATTGGGGGCGGGAATAGAGAACCTAAACACAGCTGTCTGGTATCATCATGGAGTCCATGCAGTTAGACACATCACAGAGTATTAGATGTTGTTATTATGTTAAAGAGGAGGTTGTGGGTGAGAAAAACCAAATAGACAAAGTTAGTGTTACAAAGGAATGAGAGTCAGAGTGCCTCCCAACAGGAAGGGCAAAGATGCATGGCCTTCCTCACAAGAACATGACAACAACAACAACAACAACAACAACAACAACAACAACATGGATGAATCACAGAGGAGCTGAAGAATTAGGGAGGAGTGTCTGACCTTGACTGACTCCTCCCGCTTTTCTCCGCAGCCTTCCTCAGTAGCACGGCTGATGAAGGATGCAAGGCCACAAGACCAGACTAGACCCAGCACAAAACACACATCGCCCCCTACAGCTGGGGCTGAGGCAATGCAACAACGCCTACATCTTCTGCTCACAGATGCATGGATCACAATGTTGAAAGTTGGAACAGACAAGCATAGGAACACACTCCATATGCTACCATGCAACGCCCCACACCCACAAACCCACCCACAAACCATCCTCCCTCCACCCTCCACCCCTCAGCCCACCCACCCACCCACGCACACTCCCCCAGCGATAGGACGTGAAAGGGACAGGTTTCCCTGGGCTGTGGTCCCTCCTCTTACCATTGTCCAGTAAGTAAAAGACTGGACTGCAGTGGCTGGCTCTCAGACTGGCCACAGGCTCAGGCATGGAGCGAGGGTCATAGTGAAGGGAGCTTGGGTAGGGAACTGGAATAGGAGATGCAACAGAACACACACTTTTCAGGAGGGAGAAAACAAAACAACATGGGTGAATTGAGATAAAGACAAGCAGGTACATAATAGCAGTTGATTCTGAAGATACCAATACAAAACGTGTGTGATAAGGTCAAGGTAAGGCCACCATGCAAACACAACCACGACAACGAAAACAACGACTAATACTGCTAATACAACGACTACTATGTCTACAACTACTATCACGACTCACCATCACAAATCACTGCAACTCAATGAAATGTTGTCATTGATGATACAGGTAAAGTAGCACCTGTTGTTAACATTTATGCTAGGACTTCCCCACCGCCGGTTGTCTAGTCCAGTCACACTCCGGTCAAAATAATCCAGCACCCTTCCAACAGAATTCAGGATGAGAGAGTGTTCTTGACGTGTCGATTCCAGACTTGGCTAACAACATGTGCTTCCTTACTGTACTGTAAAATTTGCTCTCTAGCACCACTCAAACTAATTTTCAAATTCTCGTTAGATTCCTTGTGACATAACGCAGACTAAATGATGTTTCAAACTTGGTGTGCAGGTGTGTGGTGAACAGTAAGTACATTTAATCCCTGCTCATTATAGGAGATAAGAACGGCCACATCCAGCCCGGGCAGGTGGCTTCAGCTCCCCGCTCTCCTTTAAGCTCCCCTTTAAACAGCCAGCCTGTGAGCTCAGGGACAGCACCATCACCTCTCCTTTCTTCTCCTGGAGCCTCGCTTTGCCTCTAAATTTATCCTGCTTGGTCAGAGCCACTCTCTGGCATTTCCACTTATTTTGCCCAACCTCACGACTCGCGTCTCACCCCAGACTACAGGATCTATACTACCATCAGCCACAGCAGCCATCGTGAGCAGAAACCCAGACACAACAAGAGATAGTAACAAAGTAAACAAACAACAACAGAAAGGAGGATATGGCTTCAAAGACAAACATGGGGCCAATTACAGGGCCTAACGGGGGAGGGGGATGTTTCCCAGTGTGGAGAGGTGAGACGGAAGTAAGAAGGAGGGAGTGAGAGAGAGGAGAGTTGAGACGGGTGATGGTGGATAGTTAATAGGCTGCCTGCCGGGTCTGGGTTTGGCCAGTGGTGGTCACAGCAGGACTGGGGTGTCAGGGCAGGGGGACAGCCAGAGCCAGCCAGGCTCAGGTCACTAATCGCCTCAGAGCTGCTTGGGAGAATAACGACGACAGAATCTCGCCATGAGCCCTCTGCCTCAGGATGGAGACTCTGCCTTTCATCTGCCTGTCATCTGTCCATCTCTTCCTTCCTGCCTCTGATATCCTCTATGTTTCCCACCACTTTTTCTCCAGCCATACCTGTGGCATTCTTTGCACACGTCTTCATCATTCCTTTTCTCTGCACCTTTGTAAACACCACACAGTCACACATCACATCCTCATCTCTCTTCCTACCCAATCTCCACCAGTCTCGCTTTTCTCATCTCTGCAATCAATAAAAGGGGTGGGATCAGATAATAGATAGGCTACCCTGACATATTCCACATAGCTATGCACATTGGTATGCATTCCTTCTAACGGCATACCACCAACACTGTATCCTCAGGAGACGTGTGGATACAATGGCAGGGTCAGCCAGGTCTAAGATCCTATAGACCCAAGAGAAACTGCAGTCAGGGCGAGAGAGATAGCGAGAGAGATGGAAAGATAGAGAGAGAAAGAGAGAAAGGGACAGGGAGGGAGCGGGGGGAGAGAAAGAGAGAGAGAGAGAAAGATGGAAAGAGAGAGCGCTAGAGAGAGAGAAAGAGAGGGAGAGAGAGAGAGAGGGAGGGAGAGAAAGAGAGGCAGAGGGAGGGAGGGAGGGAGGGAGGGAGGGAGGGAGGGAGGGAGGGAGGGAGGGAGGGAGGGAGAGAAAGAGAGGCAGAGAGAGAGAGAGAGAGAGAGAGAGAGAGAAAGATGGAAAGAGAGAACGCTAGAGAGAGAGGGAGGGAGAGAAAGAGAGCCTTGTGCAAGACCTTACATTTACTGGTCCTACTTCCTCCGAATCAGAAGCCATGTTCATTCATAATGCAGACGCTTATGGCAAATTGATTTCCAAAAGCATACGTCTCCAAACAGGGAAAACATTTTTTTTTTATGGACTCATTAAATATTCACAACAACATGCTCCGGAGTTTAGATTCGCCTCTGGAAATAAGTGTGTAAATAACGGGCAGAAAAGATGACGTCAGGAAAAACAAACGAGGCCTCATTAATCCCTGTCGGGGGAGATGTCGGTGGGAAAAGTTTTTCTTCAGAATGGCTGTGCTTTCACAAACATCCCTCACTCCTTTCCTCCACCCCCCTCCCTCCCTCCTCCATCATTCTCTTTTTTTCCCGAATTCTTTCCATTTCCCAAACGCCACACAAAGCATTTCAAGTTATTCACGCTCCACTGACAGGTTTGAGAGTTCAAGTGGATTCTTGCTTCCTGCAAAATAAGATGCTGGTTAAATAGCTGTCTGCTTGAGTACATGCCAATTGACACTTCTTTCTCCGTCCCCTGTCGGCGCGTCAGCACTAAGTGACCCGCGCAGACAGAGCAACGTGTGGCGCTCCTAAGAGGAACACATCAAACACAGTGACATCACCGTAACAGACATTACAGGTCATTGTTGACACCATTAATCAGCCCCCTTCCATACATTCCATTATAGATTTAATGTCTGGGGCCTGGTGAAAACATTATTTATAGGTGATGATGGCTCTGTCTGGCAAAGTGATGATTCAAATACGAAGCAAATATTTACACAGAAGAAGAACATTTGTCTAAACTTAAGTTGCTGAGAATCTGCTATCTTAGGCTATGTAAAAAAATATATTTAAAAAATTACGCAAACACACTCAGACACATGTATGTACACATACTCCCAGTGAAATAAAGATGGCCTTACATCAAGTATAAAGCAAGGCTGTATGGAAACCAAAGCCTAGAGAACACAGCAGGTCTAACAGCACAGCTGGCATTGTATTCCCATCACACACACATTAGCCCAACAGCAGTATCCCTCCCTCCCTCCCTCCCCAGCAGCTGCAGGCAACCGCTCAATGTTTGCTATCCTCCTTTTTCAGTGTGAAAAAGACAAATATTAAACATTTAGCCCCAGCTCCTTCTCAATGCTCATTCTCAGGCACAGCTGGTTTGGTCTGAGCAGAGAGAGGAGAAAGGGAGGGGAGAGGAGGGGAGTGATAAAGAGGAGGAGAAGGGCAGTGGGAAAAATGTAACGCTGTCAAACACACACACACGCACACGCACACGCACACACACACACACACACACACACACACACACACACACACACACACACAGAAGCCAATTCTCTGATGCACCAGTACAGTCTGGTGCATGTGGCCTGGAGCAAACTCCCTTACTGGCCGACCTACTCGCTCTAACACATCCATCTAGCAAACCTGCAGGCCACTGCTCTCTCTAATTATCTCTCTCTTTCTAATTATTTATATATATTTATATATATATATATATATATATATAAATAATTAGAAAGAGAGAGAGAGGTACATATATATATATATATATATATATATATATATATATATATACACACACACCGAGTATACAAAAGCTCTTTCCATGATAGACTGAACAGGTGATAGCCATGATCCCTTATTGATGTCATTTGTTAAATCCACTTTAATCAGTGTAGATGAAGGAGAGGAGACAAGTTAAAGAAGGATTTTTAAGCCTTGAGACAATTAAGACGTGGATTGTGAGTTCAGAGGGTGAATGTGCAAGACAAAAAATATAAGTGCTTTTGAACGGGGCATGGTAGTAGACGCCAGGCGCACCGGTTTGTGTCAAGAACTGCAGTGCTGATGGGTTTTTCACGCTCAACAGTTGGTCCACCACCCAAAGGACATCCAGTCAACTTGACACAACTTTGGGTATTTGGCATTGTATTAGGATCCCCATTAGCTGTTGTGAAAGCACCAGCTACTCTTCCTGGGGTCCACACAAAACACCACTTCATGGGGTCCACACAAAACAACAAGAACAGCTCAAAAACAGAACTACCTAATTTCCCCTCAACATCGGACTTCCCTTAACTTCAGACACTCTCTAGCGCTTGGAGAATTTCATCACTTCGAGCTCAACATTTAAGTGGACTGGAAAATAATTGTGTGTTTCCTGTTCTCCACTCATTACCTGTATTAACTGCACCTGTTTGAACTCGTTAGCTGTATAAAAGACACCTGTCCACACACTCAATAAAACAGACTCCAACCTCTCCACAATGGCCAAGACCAGAGAGCTGTGTAAGGACATCAGGGATAAAATTGTAGACCGGCACAAGGGTGGGATGGGCTACAGGACAATAGGCAAGCAGCTTGGTGAGAAGGCAACAACAGTTGGCGCAATTATTAGAAAAGAAGAAGAAGTTCAAGATGACGGTCAATCAGCCTCGGTCTGGGGCTCCATGCAAGATTTCACCTCGTGGGGCGTCTGCTAAATGACTTAAATGTAAATGTAATGTAAATGCATCAATGATCATGAGGAAGGTGAGGGATCAGCCCAGAACTACACGGCAGGACCTGGTCAATGACCTGAAGAGAGCTGGGACCACAGTCTCAAAGAAAACCATTAGTAACACACTACGCCGTCATGGATTAAAATCCTGCAGCGCACTCAAGGGCCCCCTGCTCAAGCCAGCGCATGTCCAGGCCCGTCTGAAGTTTGCCAATGACCATCTGGATGATCCAGAGGAGGAATGGGAGAAGGTCATGTGGTCTGATGAGACAAAAATAGAGCTTTTTGGTCTAAACTCCCCTCGCCAGGTTTGGAGGAAGAAGAAGGATGAGTACAACCCCAAGAACCCCATCCCAACCGTGAAGCATGGAGGTGGAAACATCATTCTTTGGGGATGCTTTTCTGCAAAGGGGAAAGGACGACTGCACCGTATTGAGGGGAGGATGGATGGGGCCATGTATCGCGAGATCTTGGCCAACAACTTCCTACCCTCAGTAAGAGCATTGAAGATGGGTCGTGGCTGGGTCTTCCAGCATGACAACGACCCGAAACACACAGCCAGGGCAACTAAGGAATGGCTCCGTAAGAAGCATCCCAAGGTCCTGGAGTGGCCTAGCCAGTCCCCAGACCTGAACCCAATAGAAAATCTTTGGAGGGAGCTGAAAGTCCGTATTGCCCAGCGACAGTCCCAAAACCTGAAGGATCTGGAGAAGGTCTGTATGGAGGAGTAGGCCAAAATCCCTGCTGCAGTGTGTGCAAAACCTGGTCAAGAACTACAGGAAACGTATGATCTCTGTAATTGCAAACAAAGGTTTATGTACCAAATATTAAGTTCTGCTTTTCTGATGTATCAAATACTTATGTCATGCAATAAAATGCAAATTAATTACTTAAAAATCATACAATGTGATTTTCTAGATTTTTGTTTTAGATTCTGTCTCTCACAGTTGAAGTGTACCTATGATAGAAATTACAGACCTCTACATGCTTTGTAAGTAGGAAAACCTGCAAAATCGGCAGTGTATCAAATACTTGTTCTCCCCACTGTATAAACTCAGCAAAAAAAGAAACGTCCCTTTTTCAGGACCCTGTCTTTCAAAGATAATTCGTAAAAATCTAAATAACTTCACAGATCTTCATGGGTAAAGGGTTTAAACACTGTTTCCCATACTTGTTCAATGAACCATAAACAATTAATGAACAATGCACTAACAGGTTACCGACGGTAGGCAATTAAGATCACAGTTATGAAAACTTAGGACACTAAAGAGGCCTTTCTACTGACTCTGTAAAACACCAAACGAAAGATGCCCAGGGTCCCTGCTCCTCTGCGTGAACGTGCCTTAGGCATGCTGCAAGGAGGAATGAGGACTGCAGATGTGGCCAGGGCAATAAATTGCATTGTCCATACTGTGAGATGCCTAAGACAGAGCTCCAGGGAGACAGGACGGACAGCTGATCGTCCTCGCAGTGGCAGACCACGTGTAACAACACCTGCACAGGATCGGTACATCAAAACATCACACCTGCGGGACAGGTACAGGATGGCAACAACAACTGCCCGAGTTACACCAGGAATGCACAATCCCTCCATCAGTGCTCAGACTGTCCGCAATAGGCTGAGGGACTGAGGGCTTGTAGGCCTGTTGTAAAGGCAGGTCCTCACCAGACATCACCGGCAACAATGTCGCCTATGGGCACAAACCCACCGTCGCTGGACCAGACAGGAATGGCAAAAAGTGCTCTTCTCTGACGAGTCACGGTTTTGTCTCACCAGGGGTGATGGTCGGATTCGTGTTTATCGTTGAAGGAATGAGCGTTACACCGAGGCCTGTACTCTGGAGCGTGATTGATTTGGAGGTGGAGGGTCTGTCATGGTCTGGGGCGGTGTGTCACAGCATCATTGGACTGAGCTTGTTGTCATTGCAGTGTGTGTTACAGGGAAGACATCCTCTTCTCTCATGTGGTACCCTTCCTGCAAACTCAACCTAACATGACCCTCCAGCATGACAATGCCACCAGCCATACTAGTCATTCTGTGCGTGATTTCCTACAAGACAGGAATGTCAGTGTTCTGTCATGGCCAGCAAAGAGCCTGGATCTCAATTTTGACCCCACCCCCCCTTGTCCAGAGACACATTATTCAATTTCTGTTAGTCACATGTTTGTGGCACTTGTTCAGTTTATGTCTCAGTTGTTGAATCTTGTTATGTTCACACAAACATTTACACATGTTACGTTTTCTGATAATAAACGCAGTTGACAGTGAAATGACGTTTCTTTTATTGTGTAAAAGAATCGCTGTTTATTGTAAAATTCGACCGAGCGAAAGATCACACATAATTTATTCATACTCCTTTACATGTTAGTATTAAACTGGAATCTACTCAAAACATGAGATTAATCTGTAAAACAAACAATGAGGCATTATTTGGTTTCAACACTACTGAAGAAGATGTTGGTGAAGAACTATTTTTAAGCTTCTACAGGAGGGCGCAGCGGGCAACGCAATGATAAGTTGACAGGCGAGTCATTTTGTTTTACTGGAAGGCTAGTCAACTATCTAGAAACACTTCAGATACGAGGTTGGTGTCTCTTTTTTGAACAACAAAAAAAAGATGGTGTTAGTCCACTCTGCCACCAGGAGGGAGCTAGCATGCCATGTTTTTAAACTCATACAATGTTGTTCATTTGAACTTATTCAAATCAAAAACATTTCAAAGGAAACAAGCACTCATTAACCTTTTCCCTGTGAGTTCCAAATATCTCGAACAGTTTTTTATTTATTCGCGTGACTGTTCCAAAATGGGATTGTTACTCAACAGGACAGTTAACCCGCTTAGCACGCAAACCAAGGCACGCTGTTTGCTAATTATTTACTGGCTATGTTTCAACTTGTCATTTTTCAAATGATTTTCTAACAAGTTTTATTTTCAAACAGTTTGAACTGAGGTGTGTCCCGAAATCCTCATTAATTCACATAAGAATTAGCCCATTTCACCGTTGTGGACCATTTATGTTTGAGGCTTTATTAAGCCAGACAAACTTCTCCCTTCGAGGAGAGCCCAGGCACTTCTCCAGTGATTCCCCAGATCAAGTATCCAGACATTTGCCCATCTCTAGTCAGAACAGGCACAAACCTTTTTCCTACGGCACATTTTCTGGCTGCCCCTCATTGCCTCTATTGTTGTTTCCCTTACAAATAATAACTTTGGACATGTGTGTGCGTTCCTATCAAAGTACGGGCTTATTTTCTGCATATGGTGTTGTCGTTTCTACTGTAGCATTCTTTATGTATGGAGCATAATGTATTTACTGTTTTATTTATGTTTTCAAGTACTGGTGACAAATCATGCATTCCGATTCTTGCATAGATTATAATGGACACATATGTAAAATAATTTTGTGAAGGTTGCACTGATTATAATTAGCTAATGCAAAGCTATTTCCCAGATACTTGTGGCGCCATGTTTGTTGGCATCATACAATGCATTCTGGTTGTCACGTAAGTGTCTGTCAGACCAAAGATGTTATAACAAAACGAGGTGAAGGGGAGGTGCACTCGACTGGTTTTTGGGGCAACTGGGAACTTTATGGTGCAACTGGGAATTCTCAGGTCGGACAATTGGAACTCGAGAAAATTGACAGAATTCCCGAGTTCGAATTTCGAGTTAGATGACCGTTCAAATCCATTTTTCCACAGTCGGAGCTTGTTTTTTTTTCTGAGTTCCCAGTTGTCTTGAACACACTAAAGTCGGAAGTCTGAGATTTTCAAATTCCTAGTTCCCAGTTGTTTTGAACGCGGCATCAGATTGTAACTAAGGTACCTCAGGCTTGCCAGCTCTAATTCCCCTTCCAGGTTTATTTAAAAAAAAAAATGTAGCTTAGAAACTTCTCCTGTGTTTGCCCCCATTATTAATAAATCCTACATCGTAGTAATATTTCCTGCATCATATCCCCCGATAATATCTTCCCCCATTTCTACCCCCCATAGACTTGAAAACCCTCCACACATTAAATGAACCCCCCCACAAAGCCCCCATAAAATGATTTCATCCATATCTGGCAACCCTGTTTAGCTTTCGCGTTACAGTTAGGCTAGGCAGCAGGCTTGTATTTGGGGTGATGCTCTGTGAGAATATAACGTTTTATTTGCTTTGTGATTTGTCAAAAACTGTAAACGACTTGTCAAGTAATGTGCTCCGGTTCCTGTATACACTGTAACAAGCACATTGAAGATTTGTAATATGCTGAAAAGTTGCCAAACAAAGTTTGCACAGCCATCTTTGACTTAGACATTTATTTGCTTCTTATAGTGAGTGGCATTCTAGGATTAGGGAGTTTTTGCTTGTCAAACATAAACAAACATGGCTGCCATCATAAAGAATTTAGCGGCTGTTAGCTTAGCTGTTAGGTTGCTAACTTATGTTTTTGTCTTTTTGTCAGCGCCACCTGTTATTTAGACTGGTTTATGGAACGGGTCTGGTTGAGGATGTGGTCCTTCTGATGCTTGGATGATGAAGGTCACATTTACCTTTTATTTCCCATCAGTACGAAACATTGTTTAGATGCTTTTCAGACAACAAGGCTGTTTAGAGGCGTTTGCTGCATCATACGTTCTGTTGCTACTGTCCCAATCACATATTTGCGTTGCGATGCTGCAGGGACCACTGAACAACGATCACAAAGGGTTAAATGTCCTGACAATGTTCCAAAGCAATGGAACTATCCTTTCCAAGGACGTTGTGGTAAGGTTTACCATAGCATGCTAAATAACCACGCTCTCACCGAGCTCTAAGAAACATATGGTTTGTTATGTGCTAGCTGGGAACACTTTAAGAACTATCCTTCAGGTTGATATGTTAATACAATTACCATTCACTTCAAGTTAAAGTGATGCCCCAAAGGTAAAGTGTCCATACCCCAGTGACAGGTACAGAGTCCATACCCTGAGGCTAGGTTCTTGCTGAAACCGACCGGCATCCCAGTGCGACCTTCAGCTTTGATCAGATGTAACAATCCTGTGAAGTGAGTTGGGTGGAGGGAGAGAGTGTGTGTGTGTGTGTGTGTGTGGCGTTACCTGAGGTGGGTGACTTGCTTCTCTCCATGTCCATGGATACCTGGTTATCGGAGAGTTCTGTAAGGCCTGTCGCAGCCAATCAGATTCCAACAGGATGAGGAGGAGGAGGAGAACGTGGGATAGAGAGAGACTCTTCAGTCATGGTCATATAAAGAAAGCATGGTGATATAACAGACAGTTGACAGTGCCGTAACAGCATCTGTTGCCATGGAGACACAACATACAGTCATCAGTAGCATAACGTTGTCCGTTGCTGAGGCGGACCACTCTGATCCTGACGCAACACACAGGATTCAGGAAGTTTTCCCCCCATACATGATGCTCATTTATACCACAGCATTGTTTAATACAGGATTCTGTTTGGCTAGAAAGGCATTCTATAGCCTGCGTCAATTTCAGATATATAGAAATTGGACACCTCTGAAGTAGTCCCATCTTCCGTTTCTTTACTTATACCGTGGTCTACAGAGGTCACACAGCTCAATATAGCTTTACTTATACAGTGGTCTGCAGAGGTCACACAGCTCAATATAGCTTTACATATACCGTGGTCTACAGAGGTCACACAGCTCAATATAGCTTTACTTATACAGTGGTCTGCAGAGGTCACACAGCTCAATATAGCTTTAATTATACAGTGGTCTGCAGAGGTCACACAGCTCAATATAGCTTTACATATACCGTGGTCTACAGAGGTCACACAGCTCAATATAGCTTTACTTATACAGTGGTCTGCAGAGGTCACACAGCTCAATATAGCTTTACTTATACAGTGGTCTGCAGAGGTCACACATCTCAATATAGCTATAGCTAAAAGTTCAACGTGAATAATTTCCGTCTGTGTTGAAGCTCAGGATCAGCTTAGTTCACTACCAGCATGTATGGCAATGAACACCACATGACATGAGGCCTGCACTGCAGAGTTTGGCTGAGTATTCAGCCCGAGGCCTGTAATGTCAGCGCATCAGATATGACCCAACTCAATCATTGTCATTGTTTGCTCTTCAATGAATCACATTGATTTTATAAAGCCATTTTTACATCAGCACTTGTCACAAAGTACTTTACAGATACCCAGCCTATAACCCCAAAGAGCTTTACAGATACCCAGCCTATAACCCCAAAGAGCTTTACAGATACCCAGCCTATAACCCCAAAGAGCTTTACAGATACCCAGCCTATAACCCCAAAGAGCTTTACAGATACCCAGCCTATAACCCCAAAGAGCTTTACAGAAACCCAGCCTATAACCCCAAAGAGCTTTACAGATACCCAGCCTATAACCCCAAAGAGCTTTACAGATACCCAGCCTATAACCCCAAAGAGCTTTACAGATACCCAGCCTATAACCCCAAAGAGCTTTACAGAAACCCAGCCTATAACCCCAAAGAGCTTTACAGATACCCAGCCTATAACCCCAAAGAGCTTTACAGATACCCAGCCTATAACCCCAAAGAGCTTTACAGATACCCAGCCTATAACCCCAAAGAGCTTTACAGATACCCAGCCTATAACCCCAAAGAGCTTTACAGAAACCCAGCCTATAACCCCAAAGAGCTTTACAGATACCCAGCCTATAACCCCAAAGAGCTTTACAGATACCCAGCCTATAACCCCAAAGAGCTTTACAGATACCCAGCCTATAACCCCAAAGAGCTTTACAGAAACCCAGCCTATAACCCCAAAGAGCTTTACAGATACCCAGCCTATAACCCCAAAGAGCTTTACAGATACCCAGCCTATAACCCCAAAGAGCTTTACAGATACCCAGCCTATAACCCCAAAGAGCAAGCAGGAACCTAGGAAGAATCTTAGAGAGGAACCAGGCTTAGAGGGGTTGGGCCTACATTGCCCTGTGATTGACATCTGAACGTTAAAGTAATGACAAATGTATTTAAACATACTGTATGCAGCACAAGCCTCATTCAAACAGATACACACAGATGATAAAGAGACGAAGACCTCGTCACAGCGCGATCAAGTTGATCTTAAAGCTAGTAAAAAACTAAAATCTCATATGAAATCTAAACTGGAGTCTTTTACCGAAACTTTCAGTTGAATGTCTTGAAATTCGGAAAATGTGCACTGTACTAACTGAGTAACTGTGCTGGGACAAAACTCAGCTACAGTGTTTTAATACATTTTTGACTCTGATCAACCATAGGGAAACAAAAGCCTGACATGTTTCATTTGAAGTAATTCATCAAATGAATGCTTGGTTCTTGAAGTTGTGAAATAAAACAAAGTCAATTTTGATTCAATGTCTCAAATCATTTATTAATAAGAGAAAAACTTTTACTCGGCTAGTCCACATAGTAGTTATATGATGTCTGGATGTCTATGTCATGATTGAAAGTTTACTCACGCAAATCTCTGTGCTGCATTTACAATGTATACAGTGTCATGGCTTTTTGACATTTAGTCACTTCATAAAAGGGGACCCTTGGCAAAAGGACATACTATATTGACATAACTGGAATATGGTTCAATAATTCATAGGTTTTGATAAAGCACTGGGATTTGATCCAATAATGGCTGTGTCACTGGGATTTGATCCAATCATGGCTGTGTCACTGGGATTTGATCCAATAATGGCTGTGTCACTGGGATTTGTTTCAGAGCTGTTTCAGAAACAATCAATGCCATTCCAATCATCTCTCCAGTACGTCCCCTTGCCATAATCCTCTTGCGTCTCTGTTCCCTTGGTCCCTTCTTCCCTTGTCCCCTTGTCTCCCTCCCCAGTCTCCTTGCCTTGAGGATGGCCTGACTTACTCTGATAGGACGTACGGATCCTTTTCTTTGAATCTGAATAAAAGTGAGACAGGCCACGCATGCAAAAGTCTGCAGGCAGGCCCACATGCCCACACCAGCAGCCACAGTCACCAAAAGAGAGGGACGAGGAGGAGGGAGAGAGAGAAGAACACAAAGGCCCAGAGTGAAAAATAAAGTGAAGGCAAGCAGCAACCCAGTTAGTGTAAAGGAGAACAGAGCAACCCAGGTTCCAACCCCAAACAGTAACTGATCCTACTTATCCCAAAATGAAAAAGCATTGTACAGGAATAGACAGAAACCTAGTAGTGTGGGGGAAAATAAGGACAAACCCAGTCCACCTTCCCAATGTCCAATTAGCATTACTTGTGCAACTTGCTGATTGGGCAAAGTTGATGTACAATTGTATTTCTGGAAAAGCAATGTTTATCAATTGGAATTGAGTGTAAGAAAAGTGCAATACTGCAATAAAACCAACACTAAAACGTCTACTTATGTGAGATGAAAACACATATAGTCCTATTCACATAGACATGTGGTAGAGACAACAGCTAAAGGACATCATACTCAGTGTTTGCATGTTTTTATTCTCTTAACCTTTGTTTGACTATACAGATAAGCAACGTGAACGTGAGTTAAGCTGGCCATTACTGAAAAGGAGAAAAGTAGCAACTTCAGGGGCGAGAGCAGCCCTTTCTACCCCTCTCTTTTCTCTCTTCTAAAAGAGACTGATTGATCTGACTAAGGCTACCCTGGGAGACTTCACTGAAGCAGAGAATAGTCCCGTCGCTCTATAAAAGCTCTTGCGCAACACCAAAGGAGAGAAGGACTCAAAGCCCAGAGTCATCCTCCTCCTACCTCCACCGCTGCCAAACAAAGTCCTGAATACATGGAAGGCTTCTTCAGGTATACTTGTGGGAGTTTTCACAAGATAAAAAAGCCTTTCCAAGAGCGCGAGGAGGGTTTAAAACGTACATTAAACTGTCCTTCAGGAAAACAATACAAAGGTTATTCTCAACCTTTTCTCTACTTTTAAGTTCTTGTGGGTTTTCCTCAGAAAATGGACCGACGGCGAGGGCACTGCATCTGTGTCTGTCTGTGGGTCTGCAGGCATGTGCATACGCATGTGTGTGTAGTGGGAGGGTGGAGGGGGCTGGGAGGAGTGATGTAGTCACAGGGTGTACCGGCACCGGTCCAGATTAGTAGTACTCAGAAGGGTGTCAGTCTCAGGAAAGCTTCTGTGACTTATCTTAGAGTAGTGCTGAAGCCGGACTAACAGAAAGAACCACAACATGCACATGATGCTCCCGCGGAATGCAGCCTGTCACATGCACCTCATGTGGCTGTTTGTGAACAGTTGTGTGTGTTTTTTAAAATTTTGCACATGTACTGTATGTATGTCTGTACTGTAGGGATACAGAGAGGTTAGGAAAAGAGACAGGAACGAGAAGGAATGGAAAGATAAGATAGAGAGACAGAATTGGAGACTACGGTCGTAACGAATGCAAAAGAAAAGGTGTGTGTGAGAGAGAGAGACAGACAGAGACAGAGAGAGAAAGAGAGAGAATTGTTGATACAGTGCATTCGGAAAGTATTCAGACCAATTTTTACACATTTTGTTACGTTACATAAGTATTCAGACCCATTACTCAGTACTTTGTTGAATAACTTTTGGCAGTGATTACAGCCTTGAGACTTCTTGGGTATGATGCTACAAGTTTCTCCCATTTTTCTCTGCAGATCCTCTCAAGCTCTGTCAGGTTGGATGGGGAGCATTGCTGCACAGCTATTTTCAGGTCCCTCCAGAGATGTTCGATCGGGTTCAAGTCTGGGCTCTGGCTGGGACACTCAAGGACATTCAGAGACTTTCCCAAAACCACTCCTGAGTTGTCTTGACTGTGTGCTTAGGGTTGTTGTCCTGTTGGAAGGTGAACCTTTGCCCCAGTCTGAGATCCTGAGCGCTCTGGAGCAGGTTTTCATCATGCATCTTTCCCTCAAGCTTGACTAGTCTCCCATTCCCTGCCGCTGAAAAACATCACCACAGCATGATGCTGCCACCCCCATGCTTCACCGTAGGGATAGTGCCAGGTTTCCTCCAGGTGTGACGCTTGGCATTCAGGCCAAATAGTTCAATCTTGTTTCTCATGGTCTGAGAGTCCTTTCGGTGCCTTTTGGCAAACTCCAAGCGGGCTGTCATGTGCCTTTTACTGAGGAGTGGCTTCCGTCTGGCCACTCTACCATAAAGGCCTGATTGGTGGAGTGCTGCAGAGATGGTTGTCCTTTTGGAAGGTTCTCCCATCTCCACAGAGGAACTCTGGAGCTCTGTCAGAGTGACCATTGGGTTCTTGGTCACTTCCCTGACCAAGGCCCTTTTCTCCAATTGCTCAGGTTGCCCGGGCAGACAGATTCTAGGAAGAGTCTTGGTGATTCCAAACGTTTTCAATTAAGAATGATGGAGGTCACTGTGTTCTTGAGGAACTTCAAAGCTGCAAAAATATTTTGGTAGCTTTCCCCAGATCTGTGCCTCGACACAATCCTGTCTCGGAGCTCTACGGACAATTCCTTCTACCTCATGGCTTGGTTTTTGCTCTGACATGCACTGTCAACTGTCAACCTTCTATAGACCGGTGTTTGCCTTTCCAAATTATGTCCAATCAATTGAATTTACCACTGGTGGACTCCAATCAAGTTGGAGAAACATCTCAAGGATGATCAATGGAAACAGGGTGCAACTGAGCTCAATTTCCAGTCTCACAGCAAAGGGTCTGAATAGTTAAGTAAATAAGCTATTCCTGCTTTTTTTTTTTTTTTATACATTTGCAAACATGTCCAAAAACCTGTTTTGCTTCGTCATTATGGGGTATTCTGTGTTGATTGCCAAGAAAATACATTTTAGAACAAGGCAGTAAGATAACAAAATGTTGAAAAAGTCAAGGAGTCTGCATACTTCCCGAATGCACTGTATGTCTGTGTGCGCAAACATACCAATACATGTGTTTATGTTAATGTGCATATTAGTTTGTATATATGTATGTGTGTGTGTGTGTGTGTGTGTGTGTGTGTGTGTGTGTGTGTGTGTGTGTGTGTGTGTGTGTGTGTGTGTGTGTGTGTGTGGAACACGGGGTGTGGGTGTTCCCCTACCTGAGGTGGACTGTCTGTTCTTGCGTGGGGAGCGTGTGAGTCGTTGGTAGGGGTCTGCGGCTCCGTACAGGTCCAGTGTGCCCATACACATCAGAATCGTCTTCTGAAGGAAGTCCACCACCGTTAGACCATTACAGTTCCCAAACGCTAGGCTGACACACACACACACACACACACACACACACACACACACACACACACACACACACACACACACACACACACACACACACACACACACACACACACACACACACACACACACACAGAGGAGAAGAGAGTGAGAACCAGCCACTACCCAGTTAGTGTGAAACTGAAGGGAGAAAACGGAGGTTCGAAACCCGAAGCCTGAAGAATAATTCCTATCTATAGTATAATACAATTTACCAGAAGCTCGTCTGTTCAGGAAACACACAAAAAAACAATACGAGGCATATTTTCCCATACATACATTATTCAGAGATCACAGAATCAGAGATTACATCAGGGATTCTTACACATGGAATCACTGAAAATGGAAAGTGGTACGTTTCCCCCACAATTTCCTGTATTGTGGCAACAACATCCCTGTGTACTGAGAAGCATGATGACCAGCATACCAATACTACATTGCCAATCAACAGCATGCCTGAAATACTGTAGGAAGACTTATAATAATACTTTGGCGGGTGCTTATATTTGTCCCATTTCACACATGTACAAGTGTGTATTAATACACATGTGGATTGGATATCTTCTTTTTGCATATCCCAACTCAGAGAGTGGGTTCACGGCCAGGCTCTGCCATTATCAAAGGGGACCCTGGAGCAATTAGGGTTAAGTGCCTTGCTCAAGGGCACTTCGCCAGACTTTTCACCTTGTTGGCGCAGGGACTCAAACCAGCAACCGAAAGCCCAATGTTCTACCGGCTAGACTACCTGTCATTCCAGTTCCAGAAAACAACTTCAGCATGCGACCAACGTTACAATGTCCACACTAGAACCAACATCCCTTGGAATCCGGCTCAATATATTGCTTCTAAATACCACTGTAACATATCCTCAGGGTGTGTGTGTTGAGTGTAGGCCTAAAAGCGCCTGGGGAAGACACACGGAAGAGATGACTCAAACACACTTGAAAATGTTAATAGCTTCTCAGGGGTAAGGTTAGTGACCTTTTCCGTGTATTCCCCTAGTAATGTAGACTCTTTTTTTTTAAAGAGCTGCGAATTTATCTGATTTTTCGACCAACTCTGCCATTCAGAAAATAAGTTTGTAAATGGCCTTGAGGCTGTCTATTGATTAACTGTAGAGAAAGAGCAAACTTAGATTCTCTCCTCTGTCAAAGCAGGTTATCTTCCCAGCAAACCATACAAGCTGCATTTTCTACCTTTTAATCATGTTTTACTGATTAGCGTTTCCCTCTGCTACACTTGAATCATAGATGGGAACTGAGTGTTATGGAAAATGTATCCGGGTGAAGCAGAAAAATAACATTCATTTCATGCTGTGTATTTAGGCGAATACTTTATTCCATTTATTAGAAAATAGTAGCTGGGCTGATGAATAAAACAGTGTTTTGCTTGAGAGGTGGAAAATGAGAAGGATATGATGTGAATCACTTTGAAGACAAAAGAAGCCTGACAACAATCAAGAGGCGCAGCTCAGACAGAGAGAGAGAGAGACAAAGAGGGAGAGAGGAGGTAAGAGAGAGGGAAATACGGGGAGATAGGAGAGTGTGGAGGGGGGGTGGGGTGTAAAAAAAAAGATGGATTGTGTGATACAGATAGACAGAGAGAAAGAAAGACAGAGAGCGATAGAGGGAAAGGGAAGGCGGGAACATGAAAGAGCAGGGAACAGACATGGAGTGGAGGGGGGAGAGATGAAGCGAGAGCTGGAGATCGAGAGTGAGAGATGGATGGTGTGAGCGTGGAAGTGAAAGGTAGTCAGGGCACTGAGACACATAGAGAGTACAGGGTCACTCACAGGCCGTAGGCAGAGTTGATGTCCAGGCTGGTGATCTGCTGGGGGGGCTCTCCATCCACCCACTGCAGCTGCACCACCATCTCAGCCTGGTACCCCGGAGGCATCCGCACTGGACGACTCTTCACCCTGACATACAGAGCAGGACGGGGAGGGAGAGGATGGAGGGAAAGGGGGAGGGAGGAGGGGAGAACGGGAGAGGTAGAGATAGAAAGAGAGTTGAAGGAGATTGTTAAGAGCGAGGGGAGCTTGAGGGTTAGAAGGAGAAAGGGAGAGATTGGACGTGTGATGCATATCGATTCACTCATCTGGACGCTGTTGTTCGGCAGGATAGCCTAGTGGTTAGAGAGTTGGACTAGTAACCGGAAGGTTGCAAGTTCAAACCCCCGAGCTGACAAGGTACAAATCTGTCGTTCTGACCCTGAACAGGCAGTTAACCCACTGTTCCTAGGCCGTCATTGAAAATAAGAATTTGTTCTTAACTGACTTGCCTGGTTAAATAAAGGTAAAATAAAAAATAAAATAAAATATATCATCTGCATTTTCTTAGGAACTCTGCGTAAATCGGGTTTTTCCAGTGGAGCCAGTTGAGGTGGCTGACAGGAGTGACTCACTTGAGGCAGGGGAGGCTGTCCTGTGTGCCACTGCCAGGGCTACCGGGCGGCTGGGGGGAACTGGGGTCCGAGAAACACAGGTTGTTCTCTGCCTCTGACGGGGAGATGACGTCCTCTGAATCAAACTGCAGGCGCACCTCTAGTGACTGTCAAACACATGCACACACACAGATGCAGAGATTTGCTGGGACTGATATAGCAAGCATACTCACTGGCATACCTCACTAAACAAGTCAACTAACCCTCAAGCCCTTTATACGTTAAAATCAGGTGTTCTGGTGGTAAAACAACTGTGGAATGTGAAATGACTTGGGAAGCGGGTTTGGAAACGTCTCTCATCCACTCACCACTATCTGCGTGTTGGCGTCGTGTTTGCTGAACCGGTAGAGGATGACGTGGGCAGAAATGCCCACCACACAGAAGAGACGGCTATGTGGGCACCAGCTGACCATCTGAACGGCGTAGGGGTCCTCCTCTACCAGCTCGCCCGCCCGACCCTCTCCCGCCTTGGGCTTCTCAAACACCTTGGACGTCTTCAGCTTGTACAGCATCTGCAGTGTAACTGGTCACACAAGACATGGAGGTATATAGATTGCGTTCCAAATGGCCCTTTGTAGTGCACTACTTTTGACCAGGGCCTAAAGGGAATAGGGTTTACAGTATATGTAAAAATCCAAATAACTTCACAGATCTTCATTGTAAAGGGTTTAAACACTGTTTCCCATTCTTGTTCAATGAACCATAAACAATTAATGAACATGTACCTGTGGAACGGTCGTTAAGACACTAACAACTTACAGACGGTAGGCAATTAAGGTCACAGTTGTGAAAACGTAGGACACTAAAGAGGCCTTTCTACGGACTCTGAAAAACACCAAAAGAAAGATGCCGAGGGTCCCTGCTCATCTGCGTGAACGTGCCTTAGGCATGCTGCAAGGAGGCATGAGGACAGCAGATGTGGCCAGGGCAATAAATTGCAATGTCCGTACTGTGAGAAGCCTACGACAGCGCTACAGGGAGACAGGACGGACAGCTGATCGTCCTCGCAGTGGCAGACCACGTGTAACAACACCTGCAAAGGATCAGTACATCCGAACATCACACCTGCGGGACAGGTACAGGATGACAACAACCCACCGTCACTAGACCAGACAGGACTGGCAAAAAGTGCTCTTCTCTGACGAGTCGCGGTTTTGTCTCACCAGGAGTGATGGTCGGATTTGCATTTATCGTCGAAGGAATGAGCGTTACACTGAGGCCTGTCCTCTGGAGTGTGATTGATTTGGAGGTGGAGGGTCCGTCATGGTCTGGGGCGGTGTGTCAAAGCATCATCAGACTGAGCTTGTTGTCATTGCAACAATCTCAACGCTGTGTGTTACAGGGCAGACAACCTCCTCCCTCATGTGGTACTCTTCCTGCAGGCTCATCCTGACATGACCCTCCAGCATGACAATGCCACCAGCCATACAGCTCGTTCTGTGTGTGATTTCCAGCAAGACAGGAATGTCAGTAGTCTGCCATGGCCAGCAAAGACCCCGGATCTCAATCCCATCGAGCACATCTGGGACCTGTTGGATTGGAGGGTGAGGGCTAGGGCTATTCCCCCCAGAAATGTCTGGGAACTTGCACGTGCCTTGGTGGAAGAGTGGGATAACATCTCACAGCAATAACTGGCAAATCTGGTGCCGTCCATGAGGAGATGCACTGCAGTACTTAATGCAGCTGGTGGCCACACCAGGTACTGACTGATACTTTTCATTTTGACCCCCCCTTTGTTCAGGGACACATTATTCCATTTCTGTTAGTCACATGTCTGTGGCACTTGTTCAGTTTAGGTCTCAGTTGTTGAATCTTGTTATGTTCATACAAATATTTACACATGTTTCGTTTGCTGAAAATAAACGCAGTTGACAGTGAGAGGACGTTTATAAATGGATGAATTTAGTTATTATGGGGCGACGGATAGCCAGTAACCGAAAGGTTGCTCGTTCGAAATTCCTGCGCTGACTAGGTGAAAAATCTGCAGATCTGCCCTTGAGCAAGGCACTTAACCCTAATTACGCCAGGGTCGCTGTCAATAATGGCTGATCCCTGGCCATGACCCACACTCTCCGAGGGTGTCTCAGGGGTGTCGGAAAGGCAAACAAAAATACACTTCCACTTCGCACTTGTACAGGTCACCCATACGCGAAATAGGACAAGAGTAAGCACCGCCTACTTGACTTGACTTTACTCTACTACCCCACCACGTTATGTAATCGTACACGACACGTGTTAGAGATTATTGCATTACATTCAGCGTAAGAAAGGGTGGAGGGAGAGAACTTACTAGCAGAGGCGTCCCAAAACTTTACGGTTCCGTCTGCGTGTCTGCAGAAAGGATCAAAGACAGGGAAAGAGGTCAAGAGCACAGTCCGTTTCTAAAACTGTAGCAGAATGAAACATTCCCGCACTAATGCTTCTACCGATGATAAACACCAGAGGAAAACTTTACTACATCCTGTCCGAATAAATAGAACCAGTGATTCAATGTTTGTTCACACCTACTGGGAACAGATGTCAATTCTACGCGTATTCCACATTGGTTCCAGGTCCTTTCATTGAAATGACGTGGAAACGACGTTGTTTCAACGAGTGTGTGCCCAGTGGCCAAACTTTTAAAAAAATACAAAAAAGTCTCCATCCAACAGCATGGACCCCACTGACTTACCCTGTGACGATGATCTCTGGGTAGGTCTGTGAGCCTAGTGTCCATGTGCCACCGCTCACTGGCCACTCCTGTCATCAATTAAACAGGTGGTCATGGATTGTAACAAACAGCAGGTCATGAACTGAAAAATGCAGGACGTAATTGAGTTTTTTTGGTTTGTTGCTTCAGCCATCTTGTCATTGTCTGACCTATGACCTGTAGCGTACCTTGTGGCTGTAGCCAGTCTTCTTCTGCTTGGCCCCTATGGAGTAGAGGATGGGGATGATGTCAGGAGGGCACTCAGCGAAGTAAGCCGTACAGGTGACAGGAGACTCGTGGATGTCCATGGGGTAAGGGTTCTCAAAGATGGGGAAGCTGCAGAAGGGAGAGGGAACTGTTATAGCGTGTAGAGTTCTCACCAGGGAGACGTGGACGTCTGTGACTGCTACAGCACGTCATCACCAACATATCTAAATAGCAAAGAAGCAAAAGGTACACTGCTCTGAGTATTGCAGTTCATGTACACTGAGTGGACAAAACATTAAGAACACCTTCCTGATATTGAGTTGACCTCAGAACAGCCTCAATTGGTTGGGGCGTGGACTCTACAAGGTGTCGAAAGCGTTCCACAGCGATGCTGGCCCCATGTTGACTCCAACACTTCCCACAGTTGTGTCAATTTGGCTGGATGTCCTTTGGGTGTTACTTTAGACCATTCTTGACACACACGGAAAACTGTTGAGCGTGGAAAACCCAGCAGCGTTGCAGCTATCCCTCTAGTGGTGTGGGGGCTGTGCATTGGCAAAGTGGGTGGGGTTATATCCTTCCTGTTTGGCCCTGTCCGGAGGTGTCCTCGGATGGGGCCACAGTGTCTCCTGACCCCTCCTGTCTCAGCCTCCAGTATTTATGCTGCAGTAGTTTATGTGTCGGGGGGCTAGGGTCAGTTTGTTATATCTGGAGTACTTCTCCTGTCCCATTCGGTGTCCTGTGTGAATTTAAGTGTGCTCTCTCTAATTCTCTCTTTCTCTCTTTCTTTCTCTCTCTCGGAGGACCTGAGCCCTAGGACCATGCCTCAGGACTACCTGACATGATGACTCCTTGCTGTCCCCAGTCCACCTGGCCGTGATGCTGCTCCAGTTTCAACTGTTCTGCTTTATTATTATTGGACCATGCTGGTCATTTATGAACATTTGAACATCTTGGCCATGTTCTGTTATAATCTCCACCCAGCACAGCCAGAAGAGGACTGGCCACCCCACATAGCCTGGATCCTCTCTAGGTTTCTTCCTAGGTTTTGGGCTAGGTTTCTGTACAGCACTTTGAGATATCAGCTGATGTACGAAGGGCTATATAAATACATTTGATTTGATTTGAGCTCTTGACACAAACCGGTGCGCCAGGCACCCACTACTCCTCCCCTTCATCGACACTGATTGAAGTGGATTTAACAGGTGACATCAATAAGGGATCCTAGCGTTCACCTGGATTCATAGAAAGAGCAGGTGGTCCTAATGTTTTGTAGTGTATATCTAATGGGTATTTTTGCTGGGAGATAACCTCACTCAGGTCACCACTTAAGTTCTTCCCAGCACCTTATTGTCCAATTAGTGTTTCTTATCAACATCCTGATAATGTTAACACAGCTACTGATAACTAGCTTGGACGTCCCTGTCCCTCCTTCAGCTCCCTCCATCATAGGGCTGATGTATCATCGACAGAGAGTGTCATCAAGGAGGCTATTTTAAGAAGAGCAGTGGACATAGGTGTGACGGTGTCACAGTGACATGGTCTTTGTCCTGCTCCCTGAGTGATGATGACACGTTAGTGACAGACAGCTGACCGGAGTGGCAGGGGACTAAGGTTCTCTCAAGGCAATGTGACACATTTGGGTGGATGTGTGTGTGTGTGTGTGTGTGTATGTGTCTGTGTGCGTTTATTTTCTTTGTTTAAATGGCCATCTGTGACCCTCTCTCTTAATCAGCCAATGGAATGTGCTGATAGTGTGTCTATGTTTAAATCCATTGATGCTGTTTGGGACTCTTATAGCTGTTACGTGGTGTTAGAGGGCTGTTACCCCTCCTGTCACATCGAGTCACATCAACATGTGTGTGTGTGTGTGTGTGTGTGTGTGTGTGTGTGTGTGTGTGTGTGTGTGCCGTACATACTTGCTCTGTGTCAGATCCACCACGATGAAGTCCTTTTCTAAAAGCACAACCACTGCATAAGGATCCTGGACCTCTGTAGACAGTCACATAGATATGCAGAGTAGTGAATTACATTCATACACAGAACCAATAGATGTAGTAGACACAGGGAACGTAATACTGTGGAAATCCTTCACTCCAATACTTCAAATAGAAATGTAAATATATGAATGGGTACGTGTGTGTGCGCGAGCGTGTGTACTTTGTACTGAAGTCCCTGTTCCTCTGCTCTCCCAGGTATGTGACAGAGAGAGAGCAGATATAGTCATTTAAGGTCTCACAGAGGCACTCATTACCATCACACCTTTGACTCAAATTAGACTAATTATCATGGAGAGAGAGAGAGAGAGAGAGAGAGAGAGAGAGAGAGAGACAGAGACAGAGACAGAGACAGAGACAGAGACAGCAAGTGAGTGAAAGAGAGAGGGCCAGTGAAAGAGAGAGAGAGAGAGTCGAAAACAGCATGTCCAGAAACTGGAGCAGGGGGGGGGCTTTTACTCCATCTTTCAAACCCAACCTACTGACCTCCACCCTCCCCCCATCCCTTCCCTCACCGTTGGAGTATGGGGTGTCACAGAGTACTAGGAACTCTACGATAGGGTGGTCCATCTCCAGCACTGTGATGGCTTTGCCGTGCATGATGGTCAGGGTGGGCCTCCTTCCACCGGACTTGTCATATGACAGACCCCCAGAGAAGATGACATAGGGCTCACTGCTGTGGAAACAAAGACAAACAGGTCTTAAGGACTGACATTATTGTGATCATATGTCAATATCATGACGGAGTGATCAAGTGTCGCTATGGAATCCAGGAAATATTCAATGTCGGTATAACATAGGATGATTGGTCACGAGAGCGTTCGCAAACTTGTCACACAATAGACGGACAGTAAGCTGTCATGGTTGATCATGAAAAACATCATGTCCTGTTTACGACAGACAGCTGATGGTTCGCTGACACACCATCCAAGCTAAGCCTTCCCAACACATTTAACCATGAGACTACGAGAAACATCACAGTGTCTAAAAGAAGTGAAAGATTTCATCAGACCTACAGTATAATATAGATACTTAATGGAGGAATATAAAAAATTCACATGGCAGGATAACGATGTACAGTATATTTCAGCCAATGGTGCCCTTCCTTCCCACAGGGCTGCTTGGCATAATTCTTCCTGTCTGTCTCAGTGACTCCACGGGAACAGAGAGAGACAGTGAGCCCACAGCCCACAGAACGACTGGGAATGTGTTTTTCTGGTCTGGACCAGACTAACACAACCGCTCAAGGGCACAGCGGTCATCAGAGACAACCACCCACGGTCACAACGGGCGTCATTATCAGACACAATCCACCCACGGTCATGATGACCGTCAGAGACAACCACCCACGGACCTGACGGTCACACCGGTCATCAAACACGAGCACACACGGTCTCACGGTCACAATGACCATCAGACACAACCACCGGCGGTCCTCCAGATCAGACACAACCACAAACCGTCACGGTCACAAAGACCATCAGACACAACCACCCACGGCCACGGTCACAATGACCATCAGCCACAACCACCCACGGTAACAATGACCATCAGACATAAACCACCCACGGTAACAATGACCATCAGATATAAACCACCCACGGTAACAATGACCATCAGACACAACCGCCCACGGCCACAATGACCATCAGCCACAACCATGATGACCAGGTGGCGAATCGCATCTCTGCATGTCTGGCAGACATATCAGTGTGGATGACGGATCACCACCTCAAGCTGAACCTCGGCAAGACGGAGCTGCTCTTCCTCCCGGGGAAGGACTGCCCATTCCATGATCTCGCCATCACGGTTGACAACTCCATTGTGTCCTCCTCCCAGAGCGCTAAGAACCTTGGCGTGATCCTGGACAACACCCTGTCGTTCTCAACTAACATCAAGGCGGTGGCCCGTTCTTGTAGGTTCATGCTCTACAACATCCGCAGAGTACGACCCTGCCTCACACAGGAAGCAGCGCAGGTCCTAATCCAGGCACTTGTCATCTCCCGTCTGGATTACTGCAACTCGCTGTTGGCTGGGCTCCCTGCCTGTGCCATTAAACCCCTACAACTCATCCAGAACGCCGCAGCCCGTCTGGTGTTCAACCTTCCCAAGTTCTCTCACGTCACCCCGCTCCTCCGCTCTCTCCACTGGCTTCCAGTTGAAGCTCGCATCCGCTACAAGACCATGGTGCTTGCCTACGGAGCTGTGAGGGGAACGGCACCTCAGTACCTCCAGGCTCTGATCAGGCCCTACACCCAAACAAGGGCACTGCGTTCATCCACCTCTGGCCTGCTCGCCTCCCTACCACTGAGGAAGTACAGTTCCCGCGCAGCCCAGTCAAAACTGTTCGCTGCTCTGGCCCCCAATGGTGGAACAAACTCCCTCACGACGCCAGGACAGCGGAGTCAATCACCACCTTCCGGAGACACCTGAAACCCCACCTCTTTCAGGAATACCTAGGATAGGATAAAGTAATCCTTCTCACCCCCCCTTAAAAGATTTAGATGCACTATTGTAAAGTGGCTGTTCCACTGGATGTCTTAAGGTGAACGCACCAATTTGTAAGTCGCTCTGGATAAGAGCGTCTGCTAAATGACTTAAATGTAAAATGTAAATGTAACCACCCACGGTAACAATGACCATCAGACATAAACCACCCACGGTAACAATGACCATCAGATATAAACCACCCACGGTAACAATGACCATCAGACACAACCGCCCACGGCCACAATGACCATCAGCCACAACCACCCACGGTAACAATGACCATCAGACATAAACCACCCACGGTAACAATGACCATCAGATATAAACCACCCACGGCAACAATTACCATCAGACACAACCGCCCACGGCCACGGTCACAATGACCATCAGACACAAACCACCCACAGTCACGGTCACAATGACCATCAGACACAAACCACCCACAGTCACGGTCACAATGACCATCAGACACAAACCACCCACGGTCACGGTCACAATGACCATCAGACACAAACCACCCACGGTCACGGTCACAATGACCATCAGACACAAACCACCCATGGTCACAATGGCCATAAGATAACAACCGCCCCCCCGTCAAAGTCAGGGTCATGGCCGTGAGTAACAAGAGCGTTGTGCTGTTTTCTCTCAGCATTACAAAGCGTGGTCACACCCTGAAAGGCACAGTCTAAAGTGTTGTCTCAGTCTCAGTGGTGCCCCTGGGCTTCCTTTGCTTGTCAATCTAACTCTTTAATACACAACTACAACTATATGATTTACAAGCCTCCATTGTAATTGACGAACCACCGAAGGGAGAAATAGGTAGAGATAATTAGGAACAATCATGCATTCCAAACAGTCAACACAGAGCATCAAGCCAAGAGGGAATTCTGCTTCAGAGGCACCTATCAATCCCATGTCTAGAGATGAAACACTTCTTAACAGCTCCCTGGTAAAGGCTCCCTGTATTTTGTACTGTTTTCTGTGATTGAAAGCCAGCGTGTGACTCAGACCTATCTGGAGCTCGTTCCTACCAGGTTTCACTTCTGAACAACACGCTGTGATCAAAATAGTTTTTGGCAAATACAAACATCGGAAACTTGACAAATACATTTTTCACTACAGGGGAACTGCTCTTGGCAATAATTTGAAATATCATAGGGAAAATGTCTCTATTTGAGGGTAAATGGAATAGAAAGCAACAACCTTTATGAAAATCCCGCTGCCTGAAAAGTGGTTATGGCAAAGACATTTCATTTGACAGAACACAAGGCAGCTTCGCCTGGCACTAGAGTGCCATGTTGGTTCGTACAGCACAGGGTGGGATGGAGGGATCGGGGGTCTGTTGGGTAGGTGTATGAGATGAAGAGAGGCAGAGTATTCACCTGTTCCTGGAGGTCTTGTATTCCACCTTGAGGATGGGCTTACACGATTCTTTCCTCCCGTCCTTCAGTATCTTCCCTGGGGGAGACGGGGAAAAAAAGGGGAAGCCATGTTGGGCACATCAACAAAATAAGTCAGTTATGTTGTTTTTAATCCTCATATCATTAGATAGTTATGACTTTGTTGTCCAAGCTTCTTCACCACCATCTCTCTTCAAATCCAACTGCAATTGGAAATGGATTCAAGTGTCCCGTGTGAATTTAAGTATGCTTCTCTCTCTCTCTCTCTCTTTCTCTTCTCTCGGTAGACCTGAGCCCTAGGACCATGCCTCAGGACTACCTGTCTTGATGACTAACTCTCTCTCTAACTCTCTCTCTACTCTCTCTCTCTACTAACTCTCTCTCTAACTCTCTCTAACTCTGAATGATCGCCTATGAAAAGCCAACAGACATTTACTCCTGAGGTGCTGACCTGTTGCACCCTCGACAACCACTGTGATTATTATTATTTGACCCTGCTGGTCATCTATGAACACTTGAACATCTTGGCCATGCACTGTTATAATCTCCACCCGGGCACAGCCTGAAGAGGACTAGACACGGTGCTTCTACATCTGCATTGCTTTGCTGTTTGGGGTTTTAGGCTGAGTTTCTGTAAAGGACTTTGTGACATCAGCTGATGTATTTGATTGATTGATTGATGTCAGACTGATCCAACACTAGGCCTATACACAGCTCAAAGTGATGTCTGACTGATCCAACACCAGGCCTATACACAGCTCAAAGTGATGTCTGACTGATCCAACACCAGGCCTATACACAGCTCAAAGTAATGTCTGACTGATCCAACACCAGGCCTATACACAGCTCAAAGTGATGTCTGACTGATCCAACACCAGGCCTATACACAGCTCAAAGTAATGTCTGACTGATCCAACACCAGGCCTATACACAGCTCAAAGTGATGTCTGACTGATCCAACACCAGGCCTATACACAGCTCAAAGTGATGTCTGACTGATCCAACACCAGGCCTATACACAGCTCAAAGTGATGTCTGACTGATCCAACACCAGGCCTATACACAGCTCAAAGTGATGTCTGACTGATCCAACACCAGGCCTATACACAGCTCAAAGTGATGTCTGACTGATCCAACCAACACCAGGCCTATACACAGCTCAAAGTGATGTCTGACTGATCCAACACCAGGCCTATACACAGCTCAAAGTGATGTCTGACTGATCCAACACCAGGCCTATACACAGCTCAAAGTAATGTCTGACTGATCCAACACTAGGCCTATACACAGCTCAAAGTGATGTCTGACTGATCCAACACCAGGCCTATACACAGCTCAAAGTGATGTCTGACTGATCCAACACTAGGCCTATACACAGCTCAAAGTGATGTCTGACTGATCCAACACCAGGCCTATACACAGCTCAAAGTGATGTCTGACTGATCCAACACCAGGCCTATACACAGCTCAAAGTAATGTCTGACTGATCCAACACCAGGCCTATACACAGCTCAAAGTGATGTCTGACTGATCCAACACCAGGCCTATACACAGCTCAAAGTAATGTCTGACTGATCCAACACCAGGCCTATACACAGCTCAAAGTGATGTCTGACTGATCCAACACCAGGCCTATACACAGCTCAAAGTAATGTCTGACTGATCCAACACCAGGCCTAAACTAAATTCACATGGCAGGATAACGATGTACAGTATATTTCAGCCAATCGTGCCCTTCCTTCCCACAGTGCTGCTTGGCAAAACCCTTCCTGTCTGTCTCAGTGAGTCAGCCAGAACAGAGAGAGATAGTTAGCCCACAGCCCACAGAATGACTGTGAATGTGTTCGTCTGGTCTGGGCCACCCACAGGCACGGCGGTCATCAGAGACAACCACCCATGGCCACGACGGGCATCACGATCATACACAAACTACCCACAGCCATGAAGACGATCAGACTAACACAGCTATGGTCCCGATAGACAGATCTTCGGTTCTCTATTTCCGTCCCTATTACTCATCCCCAGTGTGACAGGCAGTCAGATAGACAGACACGGTGTGTCCTTCCTGAGTGTCTGGTGGAGTCTTTCATGAGGAAAGTCACAGGGTCAAACTGTGCCGCCTACACACAGACCACGCCGACACAGCGTCAGAGAGCCAAGGCCGTGGCAGAAACGCAGAGCTTGCTCATTGCAATCAGAGCTCCTCAAAGAGTATTCAGCGAACATCTGACCTGATGAGGCACCTATTCATCTGCTGGGTGGCGGAGTGTACGCTCAGGACCTTGGAAAATCTACGGACTCACCAAGTCACTGTAACGTGTCTTGACGTTACCGGCAGCAAAGGTTCATGATTTAAAGCACTATCAATCGATGCCATGTGTTTTCGCTCGTGTCTAGATCCGCAAATCCATCTACATCGCAAACGTCCCCTCAATGACCACCACATGTGCTGTGTCACCACGTTGGGGTCAGGGCTGTAGTGTCAGAGGTTATGTGTGTGCGTGTGCGTGTGCCTCACCGTGAGGGTAGGTGATCTGAATGGGCCTGGCTGTGTTTCTCAGGTTCCACATAGTCAGGCTGCCATCTGAGTGGCTGCACATGAACTGCTTCCCCTCGTGATGCCAGCTCACAGAATGGATAGCCTGGAGAGAGAGGTAAAGGGTATAGGGAAGGAGGGAGGTAAAGGGTATAGGGAAGGAGGGAGGTAAAGGGTATAGGGAAGGAGGGAGGTAAAGGGTATAGGGAAGGAAGGAGGTAAAGGGTATAGGGAAGGAGGGAGGTAAAGGGTATAGGGAAGGAGGGAGGTAAAGGGTATAGGGAAGGAGAGAGGTAAAGGGTATAGGGAAGGAGGGAGAAACAGAGAGAGAGGTAAAGGGTATAGGGAAGGAGAGAGACACAGAGAGAGGTAAAGGGTATAGGGAAGGAGAGAGACACAGAGAGAGGTAAAGGGTATAGGGAAGGAGGGAGAAACAGAGAGAGGTAAAGGGTATAGGGAAGGAGAGAGACACAGAGAGAGGTAAAGGGTATAGGGAAGGAGGGAGACACAGAGAGAGGTAAAGGGTATAGGGAAGGAGAGAGACACAGAGAGAGGTAAAGGGTATAGGGAGGAGAGAGACACAGAGAGAGGTAAAGGGTATAGGGAAGGAGGGAGAAACAGAGCGAGGTAAAGGGTATAGGGAAGGAGGGAGACACAGAGAGAAAGGTAAAGGGTATAGGGAAGGAGAGAGACACAGAGAGAGGTAAAGGGTATAGGGAAGGAGAGAGACACAGAGAGAGGTAAAGGGTAAAGGGAAGGAGGAGGGAGAAACAGAGAGAGGTAAAGGGTATAGGGAAGGAGGAGACACAGAGAAAGGTAAAGGGTATAGGAAGGGAGAGACACAGAGAGAGAGGTAAAGGGTATAGGGAAGGAGAGAGACACAGAGAGAGGTAAAGGGTATAGGGAAGGAGAGAGACACAGAGAGAGAGAGGTAAAGGGTATAAGGAAGGAGAGAGGGTAATGTGGAAGGAGGGAGACACAGAGAGAGAGGTAAAGGGTATAGGGAAGGAGGGAGGGTAAAGTGGAAAGAGGGAGGCACAGAGAGAGAGGTAAAGGGTATAGGGAAGGAGAGAGGGTAATGTGGAAGGAGGGAGAAACAGAGAGAGAGGTAAAGGGTATAGGGAAGGAGGGAGGGTAAAGTGGAAAGAGGGAGGCACAGAGAGTAAAGAGGTAAAGGGTATAGGGAAGAGAGAGAGGAAGGGTAACATGGAAGGAGTGGAAAGAGGGAACAGAGAGAGAGGTAAAGGGTATAGGGAAGGAGAGAGGGTAACGAAGAAGGAGAAACAGAGAGAGAGGTAAAGGGTATAGGGAAGGAGGGAGGGTAACGTGGAAATAGAAACAGAGAGAGAGGTAAAGGGTATAGGGAAGGAGAGAGGAAGGGTAACATGGAAGGAGGGAGAAACAGAGAGAGAGGTAAAGGGTATAGGGAAGGAGGGAGGGTAAAGTGGAAAGAGAAACAGAGAGAGAGGTAAAGGGTATAGGGAAGGAGGGAGGGTAACATGGAAGGAGGGAGAAACAGAGAGAGAGGTAAAGGGTATAGGGAAGGAGAGAGGAAGGGTAACATGGAAGGAGGGAGAAACAGAGAGAGAGGTAAAGGGTATAGGGAAGGAGAGAGGGTAACGTAGAAGGAGAAACAGAGAGAGAGGTAAAGGGTATAGGGAAGGAGGGAGGGTAACGTGGAAATAGAAACAGAGAGAGAGGTAAAGGGTATAGGGAAGGAGAGAGGAAGGGTAACATGGAAGGAGGGAGAAACAGAGAGAGAGGTAAAGGGTATAGGGAAGGAGGGAGGGTAAAGTGGAAAGAGAAACAGAGAGAGAGGTAAAGGGTATAGGGAAGGAGGGAGGGTAACATGGAAGGAGGGAGAAACAGAGAGAGAGGTAAATGGTATAGGGAAGGAGGGAGGGTAAAGTGGAAAGAGAAACAGAGAGAGAGGTAAAGGGTATAGGGAAGGAGGGAGGGTAACATGGACGGAGGGAGAAACAGAGAGAGAGGTAAAGGGTATAGGGAAGGAGGGAGGGTAACGTGGAAAGAGAAACAGAGAGAGAGCGAGACAGATATTACAGTTACTGATCAAAGAAATAGGTTGTCACTTCTATTATCATTCCCTTCCCATTACAGTTATTGATCCAAATAAATAAATTGGTGACGATTATTCCCTCACAGTATATATATATACTTTGCACAGTATAAATAAAATCCCCCTGCCCCAGATTCTAAACGTTTTCGTCCTCTCACCAAGTTCCTGTTAACGTATGTACGCACTACTGCTGGGAGTACTCCTATTGGTTTGACTTGGTGGGACAAAATGCTAAGGACACAACTGTCCAATGTAAACTGTGCCCAGGCAAGAAACAACTCTCCACTGCTATAAACACAACTCCCAATCTCTTGAAGCATCTGCAAAAGCAACACACAAACACAAAACTCGTTGAAAAAAGACCCCCAAGACCTGACCACCGCTGCTGAAAATGACTGTAGGTCTACCTCATCCAAACAACCCAGGCTCGATTTGGATCGTTCAGGAGGACAGGCTGTAACCCAGAAACTGCTGAACAAGCTTATAGCTGGGTTTGGAGTAGACGAAGTGCTGCCCTTATCCGAGGTAGAATCCACCTCTTTTCAGACAGACAGACAAAATGCCGGTGACAGTTGACGTTGAGTGAGGACACGCAACATTTTGGGTTGTAACGCAAAAAGTAATATAACAAGTAGTGTAATGAATCACTTTTCCTAGGGAATAGTCAGTCAAATGATAATAGGTAATATATCATTTTTTGGGGGGGGGAAGTAACAACACCAACGTGAGGATAGGAATGCAGTCCTTCAACCACAGTTAACTTAGCAGCTAAAACCAATGAGTGCTGTCCCTCAACTAACCTGGTGTTAAATGAGAGAGGACACGACTAGAACTGGACTGATTAGAACCCGTGAGAGGGATCAGTAGCACAAACTACGCACAGAACCGGAGAGCTCCGGGACATCAATGGGAGGAGAAAGAAAGGAAATTGACAGGTGTAGATGTTGCTTGCCTGTGATATTAAAGGAGACAGAAATGACTTGGGAGAATTCATGAGCCAGTTAATCGAACTGCACTAATGAAAAACTATAGGTTTCAGCAGAGAGCTCCTCTACCAGCCTTTGTAATGGGTTTTGCTTTTTATTCCCGGAGAGTGAGTGATAGATATACGGTACATATATATATATATATATATATAATATATACATATATATATATATATATATATATAAAAAGAGGGAGTGTTGTAAAATCTGAAGCACGCTCCAATGCATCGGCCTCTTCTGTGACGAGCATCGGGCTCCGAGCGGAGAGCTGTGTGATATCTGGAGCGCTGTGTGATATCTGGAGCGCTGCTATTTATCCTCCCGTTCCTCTCTTCTCCCGGGCTCGCATCGGGAGCGTCACACAAAGAGCCTTCCTTTAATGAATCATGGCAGAGTGAGAGCTCCTTTTGTCCTACGCACTCGGCTTTTGTCTAGGCTGCCATGGCGATGCCTCTCCCCTTGTCATGTTCTAAATCGTCTACGATGGTGAGGCCCTAGCAACGTGGAGGCACCGGAGACGGGCCTCCATCATGCATCACACTGGGTAATTAACACTGACAGACCTAATGACACCTCTTTAGAAATAAGGGGAGGAAGGTAGAGGTTTAACTGATGCCTGAAGGGCGAGTAGGGGCATATAGGTTACAAATCATGTACACTGTCAATGCTTAATCAGATAGGGCCCTTACATCATCCCTGATTGTGTGACCTTACGTTAAAACACTTTTACGGGACTCTTAATGAACCCTAAGAAAGCATCCATGTAAAAGAAGCTCCCACACGGTCTTTGTAAACCTTACATCAGACAGTCCATGTGGGTGAAATCACTTGTTCAGCTGTCTGCTAGTGGGAGGGAGAGATAGAGAGAGAGAGAGAATGAAAGATAGTACTCGCCTCATCGTAGTAGATTCTGAAGTCAACCTTCTTGGCTCGGAGGTCCCATTGGACTACTGTTCCACTCTCAAACCCTATCAGCAACTGTGGAGGAGGTAGAGAGGGAAAGACAGGTAGAGAGGGGGAGACAAGTAGAAGGGAGAAGACAGGTAGAGGGAGGGGAGACAGGTAGAGGGTGGGGAGAAAGGTAGAGGGGGAAGACAGGTAGAGAGGGGGAGACAGGTAGAGAGGGGGAGACAGGTAGAAGGGAGAAGACAGGTAGAGGGAGGGGAGACAGGTAGAGGGTGGGGAGACAGGTAGAGGGTGGGGAGAAAGGTAGAGGGGGAAAGACAGGTAGAGAGGGGAAAGACAGGTAGAGAGGGGGAGACAGATAGAAGGGAGAAGACAGGTAGAGAGGGGGAGACAGGTAGAGAGGGGGAGACAAGTAGAAGGAGAAGACAGGTAGAGGGTGGGGAGAAAGGTGGGGAAGAAAGGTAGAGGGGGAAGACAGGAGAGGGGGAGAGTAGAAGGGGAGACAGGTAGAGAGGGGGAGACAGGTAGAGGGGGGGAGACAGGTAGAAGGGAGAAGACAGGTAGAGGGAGGGGAGACAGGTAGAGGGTAGAGGGGGAGACAGGTAGAAGGGAGAAGACAGGTAGAGAGGGGGAGACAGGAGGGGAGACAGGTAGAGGGGGGGAGAAAGGTAGGGGGGGAGGGGGAAAGACAGGTAGAGGGGGGGAGAGGGAAAGACAGGTAGAGAGGGGGAGACAGATAGAGGGGGGGAGAAGACAGAAGACAGAGAGGGGGGGAGACAGGTAGAGGGGGGGAGACAAGTAGAAGGGAGAAGACAGGTGAGGGGAGACAGGTAGAGGGGGAGAAAGGTAGAGGGGGAAGACAGGTAGAGAGGGGGAGACAGGTAGAGGGAGGGAGAGAGGGGGAGACAGTAGAAGGGACAGGTAGAAGACAGGTAGAGGGAGGAAGAGACAGGTAGAGACAGGTAGAGGGGGAGACAGGGGGGAAGACAGGTAGAGAGGGGAGACAGGTAGAGGGGGAAGACAGGGAGGGGGGAGACAGGTAGAGACAGGAGGGGAGAAAGGTAGACAGGGAGGGGAGACAGGTAGGGGAAGGAAGACAGGTGGGGAGAAAGGTAGAGGGGGAAGACAGGTAGAGGGAGGGGAGACAGGTAGAGGGGGAAGACAGGTAGAGGGAGGGAGACAGGGAGGGGGAAGACAGGAGGGAGGGGAGAGGGGGGAAGACAGGTAGAGGGAGAGGAGACAGGTAGAGGGGGAAGACAGGTAGAGGGAGGGGAGACAGGTAGAGAGGGGGAGACAGGTAGAGGGAGGGGAGGGAAGGGGGAAGACAGGTAGAGGGAGGGGAGAGTAGAGGGTGGAAGACAGGTAGAGGGGGAAGACAGGTAGAGGGAGGGGAGACAAGGAGGGGAGACAGAGGGGGAAGACAGGTAGAGGAGGGAGAGGGGAAGACAGGTAGAGGGGGGGAAGGAAGACAGGTAGAGGGAGGGGAGACAGGTAGAGGGGGAAGACAGGTAGGAGGGAGGGGAGACAGGTAGAGGGAGGGAAGGAAGGGGAGGGAAGGGTGGGGACAGGTAGAGGGAGGGGAGACAGGTAGAGGGGGAAGACAGGTAGAGGGAGGGGAGAAAGGTAGAGGGGGAAGACAGGTAGGGGGAGGGGAGACAGGTAGAGGGAGGGAGACAGGGGGGGGAAGACAGGTAGAGGGAGGGAGACAGGTTGAGGGAAGGAAGACAGGTAGAAGGGGGGAGGTAGAGGGGGAAGGGAGACAGGTAGAGGGGGGAAGACAGGTAGAGGGAGGGGAGAAAGGTAGAGGAGGGACAGGAAGACAGGAAGAAAGGTAGAGGGGGAGACAGGTAGAGGGAGGGAAGAGGGGGGAAGACAGGTAGAGGGAGGGGAGACAGGTAGAGGGGGGGAAGACAGGTAGAGGGAGGGGAGACAGGTAGAGGGTGGAAGACAGGTAGAGGGAGAGACAGGAGGGGATACAGGTAGAGGGAGGGGAGACAGGGGGAAGGGGGAAGACAGGTAGAGGGGGAAGACAGGTAGAGAGGGGGAGACAGGTAGAGAGGGGGAAGACAGGTATCGGGAGGTAGAGGGGGGAAGACAGGTAGAGGGAGGGAGACAGGTAGAAGACAGGTGAGGGGAGACAGGTAGAGGGGGAAGACAGGTGGGGAGAAAGGTAGAGGGGGAAGACAGGTAGAGAGGGGAAAGACAGGTAGAGGGAGGGGAGGGGGAAGACAGGTAGAGGGAGGGGAGACAGGAGGGGAGAAAGGTAGAGGGAGGAGGGTGGAAGACAGGTAGAGGAAGGGGAGACAGGTAGAGGGGGAAGACAGGTAGAGGGAGGGAGACAGGTAGAGGGGGGAAGACAGGTAGAGGGAGAGGAGACAGGTAGAGGGTGGAAGACAGGTAGAGGGAGGGGGAGACAGGTAGAGGGGGGGAGACAGGTAGAAGGGGGAAGACAGGTAGAGGGGGGAAGACAGGTGGGGAGAAAGGGAGGGGGAAGACAGGTAGAGGGAGGGAAGACAGGTAGAGGGAGAAAGGAAGAAAGGTAGAGACAGGGAGGGGGAAGACAGGTAGAGGGAGGGGAGAGGGAGGGAAGAAAGGTAGAGGGAGGGGAGACAGGTAGAGGGAGGGAAGACAGGTAGAGGGAGGGGAGACAGGTAGAGGGAGGGGAGACAGGTAGAGGGAGGGAAGACAGGTAGAGGGAGGGGAGACAGGTAGAGGGAGGGAAGACAGGTAGAGGGAGGGGAGACAGGTAGAGGGAGGGGAGACAGGAGGGAGGGAAGACAGGTAGAGGGAGGGGAGACAGGTAGAGGGGGAGACAGGTAGGAGGGAGGGAAGACAGAGGGGGGGAGACAGGTAGAGGGAGGGAAGACAGGTAGAGGGAGGGGAGACAGGTAGAGAGGGAGGTAGAAGAGACAGGTAGAGGGAGGGGAGACAGGTAGAGGGAGGGGAGACAGGTAGAGGGAGGGAAGAAAGGTAGAGGGAGGGAGACAGGTAGAGGGAGGGGAGACAGGTAGAGGGAGGGAAGAAAGGTAGAGGGAGGGGAGACAGGTAGAGGGAGGGGAGACAGGTAGAGGGAGTGAAGACAGGTAGAGGGAGGGAAGACAGGTAGAAAGGGGGAAGACAGGTAGAGGGAGGGAAGACAGGTAGAAAGGGGGAAGACAGGTAGAGGGAGGGAAGACAGGTAGAAAGGGGGAAGACAGGTAGAGGGAGGGAAGAGGGAGGGGGAAGACAGGTAGAGGAGGGAAGAGGGAGGGGATACAAATAGAGGGTGGGAAGACCGGTAGAAAGGGGGAAGACAGGTAGAGGGAGGGAAGACAGGTAGAAAGGGGGAAGACAGGTAGAGGGAGGGAAGACAGGTAGAAAGGGGGAAGACAGGTAGAGGGAGGGAAGACAGGTAGAGGGGGGAAGACAGGTAGAGGGAGGGAAGACAGGTAGAGGGGGAAGACAGGTAGAGGGAGGGAAGACAGGTAGAGGGAGGGAAGACAGGTAGAGGGAGGGAAGACAGGTAGAGGGAGGGAAGACAGATAGAGGGAGGGAAGACAGGTAGAGGGAGGGGAGACAGTAGAGCGACAGAGGAGGAAATATAGGATCAAATTATTGAACATTGAAATAAGAGTCTTATAGACTTGAGCTTGTCTCAGTAAACAGAAACGTTTTCCTCTCTCTCCCTTTCCAGACGTAGTGGCCCCTGGCTTGTAGCTCCAGTGGCCGTGGTTCTCTCCCTGTGGGAGATGTGATTAGAAGGATTGGAAGGGATGATCTTCACCATGAGTGTTCCACTCAGCACACAACCAATCTGCTCCCTCTGCCTGTCTCTCTCCAGCTAGCTCTTATCCCTGTGTGTGATTTATAGAGGATTTACTTTTTGGGGTGGAGGACTGGGAGACGTCTGAAGGGTTTAGGAGAGGATGGGATATGGGGCATATATATAGAGAGAGAGAGGGAGAAGAAGAGTGGCCTTTGTCAGCGAAAAATCTAAAATCCACTGGCTCTGCAGTTTTTGATTAATGAGAAACAGCACATACACGAGGTTCACAGGGATATGCCAAGACGCTGGTCGTGTCCAAATACCCGTACTAGCGTTCAACATATTAGGTATTTTGGGTATGTGAAAAAATTAAATGTTATAATAAGTTAATAAACAAGATGTCATATTCACTTTGGCTTTTGATACAGGAGAATTCACGGCATACTACTGAGGAGGAAAATCATCTTTCCAGGCCCACGTCGGTCTGACAACAGCTGATAATTAGCCGAGGGGGACACGCCACGCCGAAATGAAGGAACGGCGGGAATCAACGCCATGTGCGGCTTAGACGAGGCTCAGAAGGATGAACCGAGTGTGCCGATGTTCTTACTGCATTTTTACTAAGCAGTACGTTGTAAATAGTACGTACTATTAACCCTGCAGAGAAAATACAGAAGTCTACTTACACACCCACAGAGATGAAAATATACACACCCCCAGGATGAGAGAGAGATAGACAACACAGACCCACGCACGGAATGACGAATACACACAACCAGAGTAAAAAAGTAGGATGCACAAAGATGCACACACACCCCACTAAGTACACCTTAAGAGAGTGGCGCGGAGGGTAATGGCAGTGTCACACAGTGAAACAGACAGAGCAGAAGAGGTGGCGCAGCCTGGAAGAGAGGAGTATTTAAAGGAGGGGATCCTCTGGGGAGGGGAGGAGGAGACAGGTCCCTGTAGGGAGGAGAGGAGACACTGTGAAAGCACAGATCACACACTGTGGAATGGAGAGCAGGTGGGGTGGAAAACAGCCCGTCTTCACTCTGCCACTCATGGGCCGCACGCACGCACGCACACACACACACACACACGCAAGCACGCACACGCACGCACGCACGCACGCACGCACGCACGCACACACGCACACACGCACACACGCACACACGCACACACACACACGCACACACACACACACGCACGCACGCACGCACGCACGCACGCACACACGCACACACACGCACGCACGCACGCACACACACACACACGCACGCACACACGCACACACGCACGCACGCACACACGCACGCACGCACACACACACGCACACACACACGCCCGCCCGCGTTCACATGCTTACCTGCCTCAATTCTTACCTCATAACCCTGCGCCAAAAGGGCCAGTCTTTCTATCTCAGCACATACATCACCTTGATTTGCTCCAGAAAGTAGTGTGATACTGCTGAAAAAGGTTACCTCCTCCTCACAGGGGACACCAGTGAACATACTGTGGGTAGGCAACATACAGTTGAAGTCGGAAGTTAACATACTTAGGTTGGATTCATTAAAACTCATTTTTCAACCTCTCCACAAATCTCTTGTTAACAAACTATAGTTAGGACATCTACTTTGTGCATGTACTTTTTCCAACAATTGTTTACAGACAGATTATTTCACTTATAATTCACTGTATCATAATTCCAGTGGGTCAGAAGTTTACATACACTAAGCTGACTGTGCCTTTAAACAGCTTGGAAAATTCCAGAAAATGATGTCATGGCATTAGAAGCTTCTGACAGGCTAATTGACACAATTTGAGTCAATTGGAGGTGTACCTGTGGATGTATTTCAAGGCCTTCCTTCAAACTCAGTGCCTCTTTGCTTGACATCATGTGAAAATCAAAAGAAATCAGCCAAGACCTCAGAAAAAAACTTGTAGACCTCCACAAGTCTGGTTCATCCTTGGGAGCAATTTACAAACACCTGAAGGTTCCACGTTCATCTGTACAAATAATAGTACGCAAGTATAAACACCATGGGACCACACAGCCGTCATACCGCTCAGGATGGAGACACGTTCCGTCTCCTAGAGATGAATGTACATCGGTGCGAAAAGTGCAGATCAATCCCAGAACAACAGCAAAAGTGAATCTTGTGAAGATGCTGGAGCAAACAGGTACAAAATTTCCTCTATCCACAGTAAAACAAGTCCTATATTGACATAACCTGAAAGGCCGCTCAGCAAGGAAGAAGCCACTGCTCCAAAACCGCCATAAAAAAGCCAGACTACAGTTTGCAACTGCACATGGGGACAAAGATCATACTTTTTGGAGAAATGTCCTCTGGTCTGATGAAACAAAAATAGAACAGTTTGGCCATAATGACCATCATTATGTTAGGAGGAAAAAGGGGGAGGCTTGCAAGCTGAACAACACCTTCCCAACAGTGAAACAGTGAAGCACGGGGGTGGCATCATTATGTGTTGGGGTTGCTTTGCTGCAGGAGGGACTGGTGCATTTCACAAAATCGATGGCATCGTGAGGTAGGAAAATTACGTGGATATATTAAAGCAACATCTCAAGACATCAGTCAGGAAGTTAAAGCTTGGTCACATATGGGTCTTCCAAATGGACAATGACCCCAAGCATACTTCCAAAGTTGTGGCAAAATGGCTTAAGAACAACAAAGTTAAGGTATTGGAGTGGCCATCACAAAGCCCTGACCTCAATCCTGTAGAAAATTTGTGGGCAGAACTGAAAAACCTTGTGCGAGCAAGGAGGCCTACAAACCTGACTCAGTTACACCAGCTCAGTCACCCAACTTATTGTGGGAAACTTGTGGAAGCCTATCCGAAACGTTTGACCCAAGTTAAACTATTTAAAGGCAATGCTACCAAATACTAATTGAGTGTATGTGAACTTCTGACCCACTGGGAATATGATGAAAGAAATAAAAGCTGAAATAAATAATTCTCTCTACTATTATTCTGACATTTCACATTCTTAGAATAAAGTGGTGATCCTAAGACTGGGAATTCTTACTCTGATTAAATGTCAGGAATTGTGAAAAACAGAGTTTAAATGTATTTGGCTAAGGTGTATGTAATCTTCCGACCTTAACTGTATACCATCACTACCACTGCCTCTATCATACCCACCTTATTGCCTTTACCATGTCTTGCTCCCTTTACCTGCCTTCATGACATTAACTGGCTCTGACATACACACCCACACCTTCAGAGAAACAATCACATGAAACATCAAACCTCTCGGTGGCAGAATGTACACATTTACAAGTGCTTTGGGAGGCAGAAAGAGTCTGATATGCTCTCAGCTATAAATCCAAGCAAGAAATATACTTCATATCGCATATGAGTCATCTTCACAAACAGAAGGTCTCTCTCTGTCTTTTTCCTTCTCTCTGTCTTTTTCCTTCTCTCTGTCTTTTTCCTTCTCTCTGTCTTTTTCCTTCTCTCTGTCTTTTTCCTTCTCTCTGTCTTTTTCCTTTTCTCTCTGTCTTTTTCCTTCTCTCTGTCTTTTTCCTTCTCTCTGTCTTTTTCCTTCTCTCTGTCTATTTCCTTCTCTCTCTTTTTCCTTCTCTCTGTCTTTTTCCTTCTCTCTGTCTTTTTCCTTCTCTCTGTCTTTTTTCCTTCTTCTGTCTTTTCCTTTTCTCTGTATTTTTCCTTCTTTTCTTTTTCCTTCTCTCTGTATTTTTCCTTCTCTCTGTATTTTTCCTTCTCTCTGTATTTTTCCTTCTCTCTGTCTTTTTCCTTCTCTCTGTATTTTTCCTTCTCTCTGTCTTTTTCCTTCTCTCTGTATTTTTCCTTCTCTCTGTATTTTTCCTTCTCTCTGTATTTTTCCTAGTAGTAGTTAATGGTTAAAGTACAAAAAGGAAAATAAATAAACATAAATATGGGCTGTATTTACAATGGTGTTTATTCTTCACTGGTTGCCCTTTTCTTGTGGCAACAGCTCACAAATCTTGCTGCTGCAATGGCACACGGTGGTATTTCACCCAGTAGATATGGGAGTTTATCAAAATTGGGTTTGTTTTCAAATGATTTGTGGATCTGTGTAATACGAGGAAAATACATGTCTCTAATATGGTCATACATTTGGCAGGAGGTTAGGAAGAGCAGCTCAGTTTCCACCTCATTTTGTGGGCAGCATGGCTTCTACTGAGAGCCTGGTCTGCCTACAGCGGCCTTCCTCAATAGAAAGGTTATTCTCACTGAGTCTGTACATAGTCAAAGCTTTCCTTAAGTTTGGGTCAGTCACAGTGGTCAGGTATTCTGCCACTGTGTACTCTCTGTTTAGGGCCAAATAGAATTCTAGTTTGCTCCGTTTATTTGTTAATTCTTTCCAATGTGTCAAGTCATTTTATTAGATTTTTTCTCATGATTTGGTTGGGTCTAATTGTGTTGCTGTCCTGGGGCTCTGTAGGGTGTGTTTGTGTTTGTTAAACAGAGCGCCAGGACCAGCTTGCTTAGGGACTCTTATCCAGGTTCATCTTTCTGTAGTTGATGGCTTTGTTATGGAAGGTTTGGGAATCACTTCCTTTTAGGTGGTTGTAGTCTCTTTTCTAGATTTTGATAATTAGCGGGTATCAGCCTAATCAGCCTAATTCCTCTGTTACGTTGTACACAGAGGATATTTTTTGCAGAGTTCTGTATGCAGAGTCTAAATTTGGTGTTTTGTCCCATTTTGTGAACTCTTGGTTGGTGAGCGAAATCCAGTACTCACAACCATAAAGGGAAATGGGTTCTTTAACTGATTCAAGTATTTTTTTGCCAGATCCTAATTGGTATGTCAAAATGTTCTGTTCCTTTTGATGGAATAAAAGGCCCTTCTTGCCTTGTCTCTCAGCTCGTTCACAGCTCTGTGGAAGTTACCTGTGGCGCTGATGTTTGGGCTGAGGTATGTATAGTTTTTTGTGTGCTCTAGGGTAACGGTGTCTAGATGAAATTTGTGTTTGTGGTCCTGGCAACTGGACCTTTTTCCAAACACCATTATGTTTGTCTTACTGAGATTTACTGTCAGGGCCCAGGTCTGACATAATCTGTGCAGAAGATCTAGGTGCTGCAGTAGGCCCTCCTTCGTGTGTGACAGAAGCACTAGATCATCAGCAAACAGTAGACATTTGACTTCAGATTGTAGTTGGGTGCTGCAGACTGTTCTAGTGCTATCGCCAATTAGTTGATAAATATGTTAAAGAGGGTGGCGTTTAAGCTGTATTCCTGTCTCACCCCACGTTGCTGTGGAAAGAAATGATTGTGTGTTTTTTGCCAATTTTAACCGCACATTTTTTTGTTTGTGTACATGAATTTTATAATGTTGTACATTTTTCCCCCAACACTACTTTACATCAATTTGTATAGCAGACCCTCATGCCAAATTGAGTCAAAGGCTTTTTTGTTTGTCAATTAGGGTGTGCAGGGTGAACACGTGGTCTGTCGTACGGTAATTTGGTAAAAAGTATATTTTAAATTGTATTTCCAGACGGGTCTGCTGTTAATGATAATGATTTTCTTCGGTTTTCTGCTTGAGAAAGCTGAGAAGTAAAATATACTGTTTAGGTTTTCTACTACCAAGTTTACACCTTCACTATTACAGTGGAACGTTTGTCCAGGAAGTTTTCTAAAAGGGATAGAATTTGTTGTTGCCTAATAGTTCATCGTTTTTTGTTAGGTTTCCACACTACATTCCTTCCACCTATAGCATTTCTTAATATTACTCAGTTCCTTTGGCTTTGATGCCTCATGACTGAGCATAGCTCTGTTCAAGTAGACTGCAATTTTGCTGTGATCTGATAGGGGTGTCAGTGGGCTGACTGTGAACGCTCTGAGAGACTCTGGGGTGAGGTCAGTGATAAAGTAGTCTACAGTACTCCTGTCAAGAGATGAGCTATAGGTGTGCCTACCATAGGACTTCCCTTGAAAACTACCTTTGACTATGTACATACCCAGCATGCGACAGAGCTGCAGGAGTTGTTACCCTTTTTGTTGGTTATGTTGTCGTAGTTGTGCCTAGGGGGGCATATGGGGGAGGGAATGCTGTCATTCACTCCAGGCAGGTGTTTGTCCCCCTGTGTGCTGAGAGTGTCAGGTTCCTGTCCAGTTCTGGCATTTAGGTCACCATAGACTAGTACATGTCCCTGGGCCTGAAAATGATTGATATTCCCCTCCAGGAGGGAGAAGCTGTCTTCATTAAAGTCTGGGGATTCTAGTGGGGGGGATATAGGTAGCACTCAGGGGGACATTTTTCTCTGTTAAAGATAATTTCCTTTTGAATTTCTAGCCAAATGTAAAATGTTCCTGTTTTGATTAATTTAATAGAGTGAGTTAGGTCTACTCTATACCAAATTAGCATACCCCTGAGTCCCTTCCCTGTTTCACACCTGGTAGTTTGGTGGATGGGACTACCAGCTCTCTGTAACCTAGAGGGCAACCAGTTTCTTGTAGGATGACAATGTCTGTATTTCCGATTTCTTTGGTGATGTCCAGGTTCCCACTCTTTAGGCCAAATGCAGATGACCTCAGGCCTGGGATATTGCAGGATGAGATAGTGAAGGCTTTTTGTTCCATAAAGTCTCCAATGTTGTTGTTCGTGTGGTTTGGCTCTCTTGCTCTGCATTTTCCCTCGTTTTTCTCTCTCTCTCTCTCTCTCTCTCTCTCTCTCTCTCTTGCTAAAGTGTTGTTATTTTCCTGACAGCATCTTAGACTTTTTTCACACCAACAGCCCACGCACATCGAGTGCCAGCAGGTCTTGCATGGCAAATCGATTCCCCCTAATGCCTCCGCACCGCCGGCAACCCGCCCCGACAACCCCGACCATCATCTTAGCAGGCGCGACCGCTTCATGACCCAAACCCCTCTGCGTTGCTAACACACACACACACACACACACACACACACACACACACACACACACACACACACACACACACACACACACACACACACACACACACACACACACACACACACACACACACACACACACACACACACACACACACACAGGCCTTCCCCACTGAAAGATGATGACAAGGAGGACAGCCAGTACTAGAGGGCAAGCAATGACCCAAAGGCTAGCCGTGATGCTGAGAGCGTTAGCAACTTGTTCGGGAGCCATTTTGGGTCATCGTCCTGTACTTAAAAGAACACGTCTAACATCATGTAGCAGCCTGTGTACCAGAGTTCCTGCTAGAGGAGAGAAAGAGGAGGCAAGCCGTTTTTGATGTATTATTGTTCCACCTACTCACCTTGCCTTCATCCTTCGGGCTGTCACTCAGATGGACCACGGGCCCTGGATGTGCTTTAGTTGCTCTGTGAACAAGAGGAGGAGAGAGAGAGGGCTTATCAGGTTATGAGCATGAGTGCAGATGTTTCAGAACGATAGTCAAGGGAGCGTGTGACTGGCTGCCATCCAGTTAACCTGAATCTACTTCCTGCATCTGCTGTTACCAAAGAGATAGACGCTCCAGACCCACAGAGCACCCGCAGAATGTCTTAGTGACCAGTGGTATTCAGCGCCCAGCACCAGAATCGACCAGACGTTCACTATTAGACCTCACCATACAATGCACAAGCCCTGCGATAGACTAGAGACCTGTCCAGGCGGTGTACTCGTACATGAATCTGCCTCACACTACAGAAACAGGAGATAGGCTCTTACTCTTATGAGGCGTTCCGGCTCGCACAAGCCAAGGCCAGTGCAAGGCTACTTACTTATACAATGCACAGTGGCAGTTGACTGTGCCAGAATACTCCAGTTAAAATGTCCTCCTGAACCCTGATCTTTTGTTTCTTGGCAACAACAGTGCCCTGGATGGTGGTCGTTCCTGAGAAGAAGGACTCTGAGGCAATGACATCTCTGGCATGGTTTAAGATATTTTATTTTACCAGGCAGATCGATTTAAGAACAAATTCCTATTTACAATGAAGGCCTGGAAATCGCTGGACAGCATATCGCCAGCAACCTGGTCAGTGTCTCTTTGAATAGAATAGAGTAGAATAAAGACGATAAATCACATTAGGTTCATGGTTGTATTCTTTTGTCGGACAAATTATTGGTTCATAAACCGCGGACTAGGTGAAGGAAAGTGAGATTGAAACGCGCTTTCACCATGTTGATATTGCAAAGTAAAGGTTGTGTTGAATTGACTTGAGAGAACGAAGGGACTCGGAGTCCTTACAGCTTTACAGGGTATGAACTGCGTAGAGTTGCTTCATTGGCTACTCAGGGTTCAGCGTCTGGAGGGGCAACATTTCATTAAAACAGTGCAATGTAAACACTTCACACAACAGCCAGACAGACATAGAGAGACGTGGACTGGCCTGACCCCGGCTATCACCAAACTACGCTAGCCTGGGCAGAATCACAGCCTTACAGCTGCCGACTTCAGACAGAGAGAGACCTGGACTGGCCTGACCCCGGCTATCGCCACGCCACGCTAGCCTGGGCAGAATCACAGCCTTACAGCTGCCGACTTCAGACAAAGAGAGGCAGGCAAACCCAATCAGAGGAGACTGGCCACAAATTACCACCGCTGTCGGGAAACACACAGACACCTTGTGCTCTGGCAGGTCCCAGGGAGCCATGGCAACGCCAGAACCCAGTGGGTTTGTTGTTGTCGGCTGGTGAGCTCGTCTATTATAAGCCATTACAAAAACACATGTTCTCAATTCATCACAAAGACATTAGTACGTGTTATTTCTGCTGATTCTTTTAGGCTTCACATCTCTATACCCCTTTCACATTTTTATGAAATTGCACTTCCTCAGCCTCCTTCACTTTTAAATACCCATTGCTATCGGTTGTTTTTTGTTTGATTTCACCATATAGGTACTGTGTTGCTGCAAAATGAATTGCCTCATTGAGGAAACTAAAGTTCTCTGAACCTGAATTCGTTCATGATAATCCTTGAAAGAGGTTCTGCGGGAGTACACCAGACTGACGCTCAAAGGAAAACGCCCAGGTTCTCTCTCTGGAGATCATTTCCAACAGTTTTAACACCCTTAGATTTGTCTGTGTTGGGTTTGGATCTCATGGTAAAAACGTGGCTCCCCTGAGGGAGAGGTCACCACACCAATCTGTCCGAGTGTCCTCCTTTTCGCCGACTCATCACTCTGCCAGCTTGCACACACACGCATGCTCATGCTCATTCACACACACACACATACATACATACGCTACAAGCCTTTGTAGAAGCTGCACAGGGCCGGCAGGTTTAGGTTGGCTTTTCTTGGTCGGCATGGTAACGGCGGGATGGGATGACGAGGAGCTACCAGAAGGGGAAATATCTACATCCTGTCGAGAAGATTCCACCCCGTCTGAAAAGGGCCTCGACCGTCTACACTGAGACATTAATTATTCAACCAATACCGACAATTCTCTTGTCACAGAGTACACATACACAATGGGAGAATCTCAATTACATAATCCTCTCTCCTCGCTTCCTTCTCAGAACCCTTTGGAGAAGAAGGTCAGATGGGAGGGACTTTTGGGTTTCTCATTCAATGGGCTTTGAGAAGGAGGCGAGGAGATAGAAGAGAGGACGCAAGGAGTATGCGATTGAGATTCCCCCAGAGAATATCCAACCATGAGAGCTCAGGTGAAATGACCATTATGGTTTTTTTTGCTTGTTTTTCAGATGAGCACGCTTTGTCTGACAATGAATAGGAAAAGATAATGAAAATCATTATTTCTTCAGGGCTCACAAAGGATTAGGGTATTTTCTGTTCCTCAGCCTGCTGAGGGTGTGAATCATTTCTTTAGAGCAGGATTAGAAACGTATTGCTCCTGAAAGACACCAGACAAAAGAGACAATTATAAAATGCTGTAGGTTGCATTAGTCATTTTCCCTCTCTTTGTGGTATGTGTGTGAGTGGGGGTGGGCATGTTCTGTGATGACAAAATTAAAAGGCCGACGTGACACACCTGAAATAGATAGGGCATGATGACACAGTGCAGAAAGTCCAGAATGAAAAACCTGCACAGGGTACAGTACCAGTCAAACGTTTGGACACACCTACTCATTCAAGGGTTTTTCTTCATTTTTTTACTATTTTCAACATTTTATAATAGTAGAAAAGACATCAAAACTATGAAATAACAATAATGAACTGAATCATGTAGTAGCCAAAAAAAGTGTTAAACAAATCAAAATCTATTTGATATTTGAGATTCTTTAAAGTAACCACCTTTTGCCTTGATGACAGCTTTGCACACTCTTGGCATCCTCTCAACCAGCTTCATGAGGTAATCACCTGGATTGCATTTCAATTAACTTCTTGGTGACAGGGGGCAGTAATTTTCACGTCCGGATGAAATGCATGCCCAAATTCAACTGCCCGCTACTCATCCCCAGAAGATAAGATATGCATATTATTAGTAGTTTGGATGGAAAACACAAGTTTCTAAAACTGTTTGAATCATGTCTGTGAGTATAACAGAACTTATTTAGCAGGCGAAACCCAGAGGACAAACCATTCAGATTTTTTTTTTGAGGCCACTCTCTTTTCAATGGTTCTTCATTGGGAATCCAGATTTCTAAGGGACCTTCTTGCAGTTCCTACCGCTTCCACTGGATGTCACCAGTCTTTAGAAATTTGTTGAGGTTTTTCATTTGTGTAATGAAGAAGTACGGCCTTCTTGAACGAGGGTAACTTGAAGTGTACTGTTAGATAGAGGCGTGTGACCAGAAAGCTAGGTACAGTTTGTTTTCCTCCTGTATTGAACACAGATCATCCCGTCTTCAATTTTATCGATTATTTACGTTAAAAAAATACCTAAAGTTGTAATACAAAAGTAGTTTGAAATGTTTTGGCAAAGTTTACAGGTAACTTTTGAGGTATTTGTAGTCACGTTGCGCAAGTTGGAACCGGTGTTTTTCTGGGTCAAACGCGCCAAATAAATGGACAATTTGGATATATATCGACGGAATTAATCGAACAAAAGGACCATTTGTGATGTTTATGGGACATATTGGAGTGCCAACAAAAGAAGCTCGTTAAAGGTATATTTTTATTTCTGCGTTTTGTGTCGCGCCTGCAGGATTGAAATATGCTTTTCTCTCTTTGTTTACTATGGTGCTATCCTCAGACAATAGCATCGTTTGCTTTCGCCGAAAAGCCTTTCTGAAATCTGACATGTTGGCTGGATTCACAAGTGTAGCTTTAATTTGCTATCTTGCATGTGTGATTTAATGAGTTAGATTTTTATAGTAATGTATTTGAATTTGGCGCTCTGCATTTTCCCTTGGCCAGGTGGGACGCTAGCCCACATATTCCAGAGAGGTTTTAACAGGTGTGCCTTGTTAAATTAATTTGTATAATTTCTTTCCTTCTTAATGTGTTTGAGCCAATCAGATCAGTTGTGACAAGGTAGGGGTGGTATACAGAAGATAGCCGTATTTAGTAAAAGACCAAGTCCATATTATGGCACGAACAGCTCAAATAAGCAAAGAGAAATGACAAATCATTACTTTAAGACACGAAGGTCAGTCAATATGGAAAATTTCAAGAACTTTGATGAAACTATGATGAAACTGGCTCTCATGAGGACCGCCACAGGAAAGGAAGACCCAGAGTTACCTCTGCTGCAGAGGATAAGTTCATTAGAGTTAACTGCACCTCAGATTGCAGCCCAAATAAATGCTTAAAGCAATAGACACATCTCAACACCAACTGCTCAGAGAAGACTGCGTGAGTCAGGCCTTCATAATCGAATTGCTGCAAAGAAACCACTACTAAAGGACACCAAAAAGAAGAAGAGACTTGCTTGGGCTAAGAAACACGAGCAATGGACATTCGACTGGTGGAAATCTGTTCTTTTGTCTGATGAGTCCAAATTTGAGATTGTTGGTTCCAACCACCGTGTCTTTGTGAGACACATAGTAAGTGAACGGAGGATGGAGGAGGAGGTGTGATGGTGTGGGGGGGCCTTGCTGGTGACACTGATTTATTTGTAATTCAAGGCTCACTTACCCAGCATGGCTACCATAGCATTCTGCAGCGATGTGTCATTACAATTGGTTTGCGCTTAGTGAGACTATCATCTGTTTTTCAACAGGACAATGACCCAACACACCTCCAGGCTGTGTAAGGGATATTTGACCAAGAAGGAGAGTGATGCAGTTTTGCATCAGATAACCTGGCCTCCACAATCACCTGACCTCAACCCAATTGAGATGGTTTGGGATGAGTTGGACCGCAGAGTGAAGGAAAAGCAGCCAGCAAGTGCTCAGCATATGTGGGTACTCCTTCAAGACCGTTGGAAAATTATTCCAGGTGAAGCTGATTGAGAGAATGCCAAGAGTGTGCAAAGCTGTCATCAAGGCAAAGGGTGGCTACTTTGAAGAATGCAAAATATAAAATATATTTTGATTCGTTTAACTTTTTGGGGGGTTACTACATGATTCCATATGTGTTATTTCATAGTGTTGATGTCTTCACTATTATTCTACAATGTAGAAAAGAGTCAAAATAAAGAAACACCTTTGAATGAGTAGGTGTGTCCAAACTTTTGACTGGTACTGTATATGCTGTTCCTTAGCTTCAGTCAGGCATAATGGACATTTTGTATTTATGTAATATTTTCAGTAGAATATCTATTTCTTACTGAATACACACCAATACAGGACTATGTGTACATTCAGAGGGTAACTGGAATCTATTCTGCAGTTCTACCAAGTATTCATACCACTTACACATCTGTATGAGATATTTTGACAGCAACTAAGCGGAGAGAAATTTGGGAAGTGCTTTACTCCACATGATCTCTATTCACCGGATGGCCTATAGTATTATAGCTGATGAGGATAGATGGTAAGTTGCATTAACATCAACATGAAATGTGGAGGAAACAGAGCTGGGTGAACGAGGCTCAGGGCTTTGGGACTAGGCGCTCCTGTGTCAATATTTGCTGGCCCTGCAGTAACGACAGTCCTCGATCTGTTCGACGCAGAAGGGGAGAATCCCAATTGCATACTCCTTGGCCCCTCTCTCCTCGCTTCCTTCTCAAAACCCATTAGAGGAGAAGGTCAGAAGGGAGCGATCTCTGGATTTCTGATCCAATGGGTTTTGAGAAGGAGGTTAGGAGAGAGGACGCGAGGTGTATGCAAATTGAGATTCTCCCAAGGACTCTCTCCTCTTTATCTCTCTCTCTGGAGAGAAGCCTGGTTGGTGGTGACAAACTAATTTCCCAACAGCCTCTGGTCCCCCACCCAGCCAACCAGCCAGCCAAGTTGAGTACAATCATGACACACACACACACACACACACACACACACACACACACACACACACACACACACACACACACACACACACACACACACACACACACACACACACACATCACTTCTGTTGTGTGGAAGTATTTTTATGTGTATCTCTGCACAGCGACTGCAACAGACAAGATAGCAAAACATTTTTTTTATGTGCTGCGGTAACCATGTGTTCTTCTCCACTCATTTCCTGTTAGGTGTCAGGCTTTACTCCTCTTGTGCCTCACTAGATTGACTAGTGAAAAGACTGACATGGACGTGGAGGAAGGAGGAGGTGGTGGGAAGAAGAGAGAAGAGAGGAGGGAGGAAACGTAGCATGTGTCTCTTGTTATCAGACGTGTGCCTGGGTTCCGCCCCTCAGGGATTTCTGTCTCAATTTAGGCTGCTGCCAAAACCGGCAGGCGTTAACCAGTGAGATTGCATTAGACTGATAAACTCAGGCCTAATTAGAAAATAATGGGCTCATTAAGGAAACACACGAGCCATTACTGCAGTCATTCAAAGGTATAGGAAATCAGAGACTGAATGCTCGCACAAGGAGCCATATACAGAACAGTAAACGTTCTGAAATAACAATCTGACATCAATATGACTCATATTTGAATAGCTGATCCGTCTTTTTATCTTTTCCAAGTCTTTGTCTTTTTGTGTTCCTTTCTCATACAACACGGTGGACATTTTTGTCTTGTGAAATACAATGAGGAGTGAGGTAGGAGCCCCTGTGTCTTCCTAACAAAGCTATGTTCCCATCAGGCTTCCCACTTTCTTCTTTGATTTGAGGCTGTGCTTTTCTTTCCCTGGTTTTATTACACAGACACTACATCTAAAGCCTCGTAGGAAAAGACCCAGACTAGAGCATTATGGGTAGTAGGGGGTTCTGGCCCCATCCTGGGAGCTGTGAATAAAGGACAGCTGGCACTTACTTTAAATTAGCCCTTATTGGGGAGGGGAGCGAGAGAGAGAGAGAGAGAGAGAGAGAAGAGAGAGAGAGAAGAGAGAGAGAGAGAGATAATAGTTGAGTGATTGATTGCTTCCAAGGAGCCAGAATGAATTGGGTATATTGTCTTTGCAACCCATTGGGGGAATCAGCCAGCATGCTAGTGTGATGTTTATGTGTCCGATACATCCTCTTCCTGCCAGCAATGCAGCTCTATCGAGATGGATGCAGTGTACTTGCCATGTCTCCCACTTCTGATAATGGAAAAGCAAATTCATTTTGGATCACAAGTGCCTCACTGCTCAGCCAATACTCAGGAGGGCGGGGAGATACACACATCATATAATGTGTTTTGGTACGGGCTTTTAGGAAAAAGAGTCCTGCTCAGAAAAGCTCCACTTTAAATAAGTGATGTGTGTCTTAGCGTGTGTGTGTGTGTGTGTGTTGAGCTGAAAATCTGAATAATAACATCCTCCACCTCAATTTAAAAGGTCCAAAGCAGTCGCTTTAATCTTAATATTAAATCATTTCTGTCACGCCCTGATCTGTTTCACCTGTCCTTGTGATTGTCTCCACCCCCCTCCAGGTGTCGCCCATCTTCCCCATTATCCCCTGTGTATTTATACCTGTGTTCTCTGTTTGTCCATTGCCAGTTCATCTTGTTTGTCAAGTCAACCACTGTTTTTCAGCTCCTGCTTTTCCCCAGTCTCTCTTTTTCTTGCCCCCCCCTGGTTTTGAACCTTGCCTGTCCTGTCTCTGAGCCCGCCTGCCTGACTACTGTGCCTGTCTCTGAGCCCGCCTGCCGTCCTGTGTCTGTTCCCCTATACTCTGGATTCTCGACCCCTGCCTGCCTTGACTTGTCGTTGCCTGCCCCCGTTGCTAAAATAAACTGTGTTAATTTGACAGTCTGCATCTGGGTCTTACCTTGATCCCTAATACATTTCTCTGTAACAATTAATGTTATTGTTACAGAGTTTTGGTGAGTTTTGGAACTCTCTTTCTTATTGGTCGATTAACTAATTTATCGCCTGATGATGTCACCAGCTATGCCAAAACTCCCTCCTAACAAAACAGATTGAGATTTCAGGTGCTTTTCAAACAGCTCCTACACCTCATAGTGTGGAAATATATATATATTTTTTAAACCCACAGGGGATCGCATTTTTGACTGCACTGGGCCTTTAAGCCTGAAAGTGCATATGGTAAATGTCATGAAAATAAACATTGGGGATATGGTTTTTGCTGTTCCAATTTAATACTTGTGCAAAGTTATATTTAGTTCCACCATATGCATACGGAAACACACACACGTTAACACGTGCACACACACACACACACACACACACACACACACACACACACACACACACACACATTAGCTCCTCACACACCTCCGTCCTCCTCGAGCATGACGGAGAGGGAAAAAACAAACCTCATTCCTTCCCCTCTGCAGTTCATTTCCATTAGAGGCATGCTTGATGCTTTCCCTGTGAAGGAGCACAGTGTGCGTGCGTGGGTGGGTGTGTGTCTTTGTGAGAGAGACTCATCTTCATACATACTGAGTGGAAAGCAGTTCAACACAGTCAGACAATACAAGCTTCATTGGCTCTGTTTAAACACATTGATGAGGACGAAACATTATTGTTAAACTTTTCTTGAACTACTCTTTAAAACCCACTTAACGCATGTTAAAAGTAGTCGTAGTTATTGCATGAGCATCATCTAACAATGGCGTGGTGTAAGTGAGCAAAGTTAGTTTGCCAAAGCTTCATTGACAAATGAGTTGACGTGGCAGTGCAAGAGGCTTTAGGATAGAACAAGGGCTAGTGTTGGGCCAGTAACCGAAAGGTCGCTGGTTCAAATCTCGAGCTTACTAGGCGTTGAGCGAGGCACTCAACCCTAGTCACTCTGGATAAGACTGTCTGCTAAACGACTCAAAGGTCATATTAATGACACCAACGTCAACAACTGCTGACGACCATGCGTTCTCTGGACAATAATGCACGGTGTGAAAGGTATGTGCCACAACGCACAGTGGAGTGGCACCATTATTGCATTATTTTCAGAGAACGCATGAAGCCCCCTGTCGGTTATCTCTCTTATACCACGGCTATAATTGACCGCATTTGCAGCTAGAAATGTGTTATTTTGCCAATGTAACTGTGTTCAACATCAACTGAAGCAGCGAGCGAGTTTACTAGATAGCTGTTGTAGTTGCATTGGTAACTGAACAAGCAGACATGCTAGCTTAGCTGACCAAACCATCAGTCCTCCTAAATGTTAGCTTGCTATTTTTGAAAATCGAATATTGAACAATGCCAATGATGTTTTCAATTAGATTTTTGATTTCAAAGGCAGCCAAACATATGAACGTTTGACAACACGGCCGGTTATTGCCATGTATTACAGAGAAATAATGCACACTAGAAATGAGCCAATCAGAAACTAGTACTCAATGTTGTGGTATAATACATGACAATAATTAACATACATTCCAATTAAGCAGGAGGATTCGGATATATGTTTGGTTAGCTCCCACCCAGTGGTAGACTCCTGAGCCTGCCATTGGAGCGACTGACAGACGGCCCACCCATTGAAATCCAGTCTGCTTACTTTGGCTAAAACTGTCAAGTCAAGGCACAAAGCCGCCTCGGTGGATGGGACTAGAGTGAAGCGTGATTGACACTACAGTGGAGGGCATGTCAGACTAACACCCGAGGGACAAAGCATAGGTGAATGAAGCCTGCAAAACAGACTTCCTGTGTGTGACAGGGAAGAGACTCATTGGACTAGGTGTCTGAAGGCTCTGTCTGGATATGTCACTTATAATAATACATTTATCAGATGCTTTTATCTAAAGCGACTTACAGTCATGTGTGCATACGTTTTATGTAAGTATGGCCCCAGCGGGAAACAAACCCATGACCCTTGGCATTGCAAGTGTCCCGCTATACTGACTGAGCCATACAGAGCCACTCGTGTCTACTAATTAAGCAATAAGGCACAAGAGGCAGTGCTATGTCATGAATACAGTCCCAGGTAAATGCCGTTGTTCGGCCCGACGAGATAGCGGACACAGCACTGCCTCGCGTGACTTATTGCCTTCGCAAAATTTTTAACAACATATTAAAATAACAATGAATTACATATTTCCATTAAAAAGTTATTTTGATATGTCAGTTCATACAATTTCATTCTTCCATCAGTGATATAGTCCGGATAAAAATCTGGTTGTTAGCGCTTTTGATCATGTTGCTAAAGATGCAACCTGGTCTTCAATTATTTTTGAATAGTTGCTATGCAAAAGGACTGGGATCTTCTGAGAGAAAGAGATCTTCTGTTGAATCTGACAATTAATCTTAATGGTTGTACAGTCGTCTCAAATAAAACTGTGAAGGACCTCGGCGTTACTCTGGACCCTGATCTCTCTTTTGAAGAACATATCAAGACCATTTCGAGGACAGCTTTTTTCCATCTACGTAACATTGCAAAAATCAGAAACTTTCTGTCCAAAAATGATGCAGAAAAATTAATCCATGCTTTTGTCACTTCTAGGTTAGACTACTGCAATGCTCTATTTTCCGGCTACCCGGATAAAGCACTAAATAAACTTCAGTTAGTGCTGAATACGGCTGCTAGAATCCTGACTAGAACCAAAAAATTTGATCATATTACTCCAGTGCTAGCCTCTCTACACTGGCTTCCTGTCAAAGCAAGGGCTGATTTCAAGGTTTTACTGCTAACCTACAAAGCATTACATGGGCTTGCTCCTACCTATCTCTCTGATTTGGTCCTGCCGTACATACCTACACGTACGCTACGGTCACAAGACGCAGGCCTCCTAATTGTCCCTAGAATTTCTAAGCAAACAGCTGGAGGCAGGGCTTTCTCCTATAGAGCTCCATTTTTATGGAACGGTCTGCCTACCCATGTCAGAGACGCAAACTCGGTCTCAACCTTTAAGTCTTTACTGAAGACTCATCTCTTCAGTGGGTCATATGATTGAGTGTAGTCTGGCCCAGGAGTGGGAAGGTGAACGGAAAGGCTCTGGAGCAACGAACCGCCCTTGCTGTCTCTGCCTGGCCGATTCCCCTCTTTCCACTGGGATTCTCTGCCTCTACCCTGTTACGGGGCTGAGTCACTGGCTTACTGGGGCTCTCTCATGCCGTCCCTGGGGGGGGTGCGTCACCTGGGTGGGTTGATTCACTGTTGTGGTCGGCCTGTCTGGGTTGGCGCCCCCCTTGGGTTGTGCCGTGGCGGAGATCTTTGTGGGCTATACTCGGCCTTGTCTCAGGATGGTAAGTTGGTGGTTGAAGATATCCCTCTAGTGGTGTGGGGGCTGTGCTTTGGCAAAGTGGGTGGGGTTATATCCTTCCTGTTTGGCCCTGTCCGGGGTGTCCTCGGATGGGGCCACAGTGTCTCCTGACCCCTCCTGTCTCAGCCTCCAGTATTTATGCTGCATTAGTTTATGTGTCGGGGGGCTAGGGTCAGTTTGTTATATCTGGAGTACTTCTCCTGTCCTATTCGGTGTCCTGTGTGAATCTAAGTGTGCGTTCTCTAATTCTCTCCTTCTCTCTTTCTTTCTCTCTCTCGGAGGACCTGAGCCCTAGGACCATGCCGCAGGACTACCTGACATGATGACTCCTTGCTGTCCCCAGTCCACCTGGCCATGCTGCTGCTCCAGTTTCAACTGGCCTGGGCCCTAGGACCATGTCCCAGGACTACCTGACATGATGACTCCTTGCTGTCCCCAGTCCACCTGGCCATGCTGCTGCTCCAGTTTCAACTGTTCTGCCTTACTATTATTCAACCATGCTGGTCATTTATGAACATTTGAACATCTTGGCCACGTTCTGTTATAATCTCCACCCGGCACAGCCAGAAGAGGACTGGCCACCCCACATATGCTCTCTCTAATTCTCTCTTTCTTTCTCTCTCTCGGAGGACCTGAGCCCTAGGACCGTGCCCCAGGACTACCTGACATGATGACTCCTTGCTGTCCCCAGTCCACCTGACTGTGCTGCTGCTCCAGTTTCAACTGTTCTGCCTTATTATTATTCGACCATGCTGGTCATTTATGAACATTTGAACATCTTGGACATGTTCTGTTATAATCTCTACCCGGCACAGCCAGAAGAGGACTGGCCACCCCACATAGCCTGGTTCCTCTCTAGGTTTCTTCCTAGGTTTTGGCCTTTCTAGGGAGTTTTTCCTAGCCACCGTGCTTTTACACCTGCATTGTTTGCTGTTTGGGGTTTTAGGCTGGGTTTCTGTACAGCACTTTGAGATATCAGCTGATGTACGAAGGGCTATATAAATACATTTGATTTGATTTGATTTGATTTGGTCCTCAGTTCTAAACAAAATCTGCTGTGCAGGCTGAATAACGTTCTTGTCACTTGCTAGATAGCTAACCCAGTTAGATAGCTAACCCAGTTAGATAGATGTTTAAAGACAGATTATTTTACTTATATTTAACTGTATCACAATTCCAGTGGGTCAGAAGTTTACATACACTAAGTTGACTATGCCTTTAAACAGTTTGGAAAATTCCAGAAAAAAAACAGCCAAGAACTCAGAAGAAAAATTGTAGACCTCCACAAGTCTGGTTCATCCTTGGGAGCAATTTCCAAACGCATGAAGGTACCACGTTTGTCTGTAGGAACAATAGTACGCAAGTATAAACACCATGGGACCACGCAGTCGTCATACTGCTCAGGAAGAAAACGCGTTCTGTCTCCTAGAGATGAACGTACTTCGTTGCGAAAATTGCAAATCAATCACAGAACAACAGCAAAGGACCTTATGAATTTGCTATAGGAAACGGGTACAAAAGTATCTATATCCACAGTAAAACGAGTCCTATATCGACATAACCTGAAAGGCCCCTCAGCAAGGAAGAAGTCACTGCTCCAAAACCACCATAAAAAGCCAGACTACAGGTTGCAACTGCACATGGGGAGAAAGATCATACTTTTTGGAGAAATGTCCTCTGGTCTGATGAAACAAAAATAGAACTGTTTGGACATAATGACCATTGTCATGTTTGGAGGAGAAAGGGGGAGGCTTGCAAGCCGAAGAACGCCATCCCAACCGTGAAGCACGGGGGTGGCAGCATCATGTTGTGGGGATGTTTTGTTTCAGGAGGGACTGGTGCACTTCACAAAATAGATGACATCACGAGAAAGGAAAATTATGTGGATATATTGAAGCAACATCTCAAGACATCAGTAGAAAGTTAAAGCTTGGTCGCAAATGGGTCTTCCATACGGACAATGACCCCAAGCATACTTCCAAAGTTAGGGCAAAATGGCTTAAGGACAACAAAGTCAAGGTAAGACCTCACCTCAATCCTATAGAACATTTGTGGTCAGAACTGAAAACGTTTGTGCGAGCAAGGAGGCCTACAAACCTGACTCAGTTACACCAGCTCTGTCAGGAGGAATTGGCCCAATTCACCCAACATATTGTGGGAAGCTTGTGGAAGGCTACCCGAAATGTTTGACCCAAGATAAACAATTTAAAGGCAATGCTACCAAATACTCATTGAGTGTATGTGAACTTCTGACCCCCTGGGAATGTAATGAAATAAATAAAAGCTGAAATAAATCATTCTCTCAACTATTATTCAGACATTTCATATTCTTAAAATAAAGTGGTGATCCTAACTGACCTAAGACAGATCATTTTTACTTGGATTAAATAAAGGTCAGGAATTGTGAAAAACTGAGTTTAAATGTATTTGGCTAAGGTGTATGTAAACTTCCGACTTCAAATGTATTTAGAGAGTTACTTGGGACATTGAGGTTTCTGCATTATGATGCATTTACACTACAAAATGATATGGCACCCATGTTAGCACCCCCATTAACATTACACGGGGAATATTCTAACAATGCTATGTAACTTAATTTCTGGAATCAGAACCATTTTCAACATAAGAAAAGTTGGCCCAACTCTGTAAATATAGGTCTATGGCTTCAACTAACTAAATACCAGGCCTTCTGTGGCCCGAATTTCCTGGCTAGTCACTGTCATCATCATCATCATCATCATGATCATTATATTATCATCCACCCAACAAGACCATTGTCACTGCCGTGAACTCAGTATTAAATAGAATAGAACATTATCATCATTATGGTCATCATCATTACAACAATCCTCAGAATATTATCACCCACACAACAAGAACTTCATAACAGCTCTCAACTCAACGTCATCCCACAGTAGTCGTCATCATTAGGTTATCATTGACTATTGAACATTTGGGTATGTTAGATGATTCAACTCACAGTTCTATGGCCTTGTTCCACATGATGACGTATCCAGACAGAACGAAGGACTCGATGTTGACGATGTGTGTATTGCCCCGCTCTGTGCCCACGTACAGCCATTTACTCTGGAAGGGGAGGTGGCAAAAAGTGATCCTGAGGAGGAAAACAAACAGCAGTGTTAAAATACGATAACATTTGATATAATGATTTGGTAGGATGATGTGTTTTCAGTTCAAATTGTTTAAAAAAAATAAACAAATAGCTTCTTAGCAGAGAACATTTTCTCAAGCAAAAATGTTGCCAGGACTGTTTGGGATTGGTCTGAGTGAGGTGGTGAAAACTGAAAACAAGCTGTTATTGGCAAAGAGGTTTGGAACGCTCTTTCTTATTGGCCTATTAACTAATTGACCATCCATGCATAGTGTTTGTCCACTACCGGATCATTTCAGTTAGTGAAACTCCCAAAGTCATTCCATCCATGCATAGTGTTGTCCACTACCGGATCATTTCAGTTAGTGAAACTCCCAAAGTCATTCCATCCATGCATAGTGTTGTCCACTACCGGATCATTTCAGTTAGTGAAACTCCCAAAGTCATTCCATCCATGCATAGTGTTGTCCACTACCGGATAATTTCAGCACCGTTTTGATTGGGACAGCGCCACCGCGCTGCTTTGAAACAAGCCTGGGGACTAGTCTTGATACATCATTCAATGTCTGATTTCTGTTTTCACTGAATTTCCATTTGGATATTAGTTAGACTACGATTAGGCTGGGGAAATGTTAGCTAAGTTAAGGTGAGTGCTGCTCATGATCATCTCGACGAGTTGACTAGTTGATCTTGACTAGTTGATCATCTTGACTAGTTTATTTCGAACATTTTGCCATGTTAGGTAGTAGCCTAGGCCTACTCCCGACCAAAAGGCTGACTAGTTTGATAATCAATCCATGTGATTTTGTTTCACTGAATCTCTGTCTGTACAGGCTATTTGGTTAAATGGCTTCTGGCTGGGCAAATAAGTGGAAGTTGTATGGTTCATCTATTAGTTGGGTCATATATCACTGATCAGAAACATTTAGTTTGCAATAATGTAGCCTAAATCAAGAGTAGGCCTATTATTTTGCTCGATCGTGTATAGCCTATGCAACTCCAAAAGCCTGCAGAGGTTGTGAAATATGAACAGGAGACTCACATGAAGATAGGTCTCTACGCCTGCTCCCAAACAAAGTGTAGACAAAGTGTACATAGGACAGAGATGAAACATGGATCCAAAAAGGATGGCCTTTCTATGTGGCAGTGGTTTCATGTACTTCCCCGTGTTGCTGTGTGGGAAACATATTATTTTATTCTGTTATATTCCATTATATACTTACTATAAAATATATGTGTGTTGACTGTGATCGGGTAGGTGTGTCTTGTCTGTTTAATTAACAAAATAACTAACTATTGCTTTCAATTGGATGGAGCAGCCATGGCTGCACAGAACCGTAACATAGGTCTAATTAAACTCAAAATATGCCATTCTTTTCTTCTGATAATATATTGCATTAGTCTTATGTTTCTTAGGACCTGCTTAAACAAATTGAATATAGATACATTTTTTTCTGGTGTTTATTCTCAATTGATTTATTCAAATAGAGGCCCACCCATATCTGCACACCACTACTACTTGTCACCGGCATGACGGCACAGGAGCTATAAAAGGCGTATGCAGGCAAGAATGTGGTCAAATTGGCCTGTTTGTAAGGGAGTCGCATAAACATTGGCCAAACACGTTTCCAGGCAAAAATACCGTAAATCCTGCGTGAAAGCGGTATATCACTAAAAGGACATTATCGTAATTTTCACACTTTCATAGTATTATTTCAACCTCATAGTGTGAAAATATATACTGTATTAAACACAGAAAATCACGTTTTTGACTGCACTGTGCCTTTAATTATTCCTCCTTCTTAACCTATTCGGCAGCAGTCATCAATAAGTCACGCATCATTACCCTGAGACAAACAGAAGCTAATCACAAGTGGTCAGTATCATTGGGATTGAAAATGCCCTGCACCTTTTGTTCTCTAACTTGTTATCTCCTTCTTACTTCCTTCCCTCTCTCCCCCAACTCACCCCTCTTTATCTCTCTGAACTATTGAGCCCAGGGCTCAAAAACACAGACAAAACCAGTTGAAAGCAATTATCATGGTAAGTGCTATCCCGGCTGCACGCTCCATTTCTCTCTCTCTCTCTCTCTCTCTCTCTCACACACTGCCATGTGTATTTGTGTATTTGCTTATTGTTCCATTACATTGCAGTAATACGACACATCTGATTATACACATTACCGGCTCCATTTCGACGTGTCATTTTCTCACTTGAAAGTATGAAATAAGGGCTCTAAAGTGCGACCCGTTTTATTTTGGGAGCACCAGTACAACTAAAATAAAATGTAAAAAAAAAAAGATAAACGAGTAATGATATTTTCCCTCAGCTCTTCTCAAACAAGACAGAATGACACCTGCAGATGCTTGCTTCCAGTTCCTGGGCCACGCACACCAAGCCCCACCCCCACCAAGCCCCACCCCCACCCCCACCAAGCCCCACCCCACCAAGCCCCACCCCTGTATCTCAAGCAGGCAGCACACAGTTCCTCCATGCTGTTTATTCCCTCAGCATGCTGTCAATTCATGCACTCAACATATTATTGCAAAACAAGAACGATGCGGCTTTCCGCATTATTTCTAAATATGAATCCACGAGTTTTCTCTATTATATTATTAGTTTGTGTATCTTGTTCTCGGTGAAACGCAAGTTAGTTTAAGGAAGCTGGCATGTGCCTAAAATACTGCTAATCACTAATGCTTATTGCTTATTAGCTAACTGGCTAGCTAAATTCCATTTAGCTAAATGCACTGGCTAGGGCAAAGCAAATGTTAGTGCTAACACTGGTTGCTACTACTGGTGGTTTGATTTGATTTGATGTAGATCCCCATAAGGGAAACTCATGTATTATAATATATTCCCAGGGGCGGCAGGTAGCCTGGCGGGTAGGAGCATCGGGCCAGAAATCGAAAGGTTGCTGGATCGAATCCCTGAGCTGACAAAGTTCAAATCTGTCATTCTGCCCCTGAGCAAGGAAGATAACCCACTGTTCTCTGGGCTCCGATGACGTGGATGTCGATTAAGGCAGCCCCCTGCACCTCTCTGATTCAGAGGGGTTGGATTAAATGTGGAAGACACATTTCAGTTGAGTGCATTCAGTTGTACAACTGACTAGGTACCCCACTTTCCTTTCCCCTACAAGGTGTTGAAAGCATTCTGTAGGGATGCTGTCCCCAAAGCTTCCCACAGTTGTGTCAAGTTGGCTGGATGTCCTTTGGGTGGTGGACAGTTCTTGATACACATAGGAAACTGTTGAGCATAAGTGGTGCATGGGTAAAATCCCTGGGGAAGCCAGAAAAACAACAACATTACAACATACTGAATGTGTTGTGATAACTGTGTTGTTTGCTCTATAACTTGTTACTTCATACGCCTTGTGACTGTAATATATGCCTAAGGTCGAGACAATAAAAAGACAGTGGCAGTATACATTCAACCATTCTCACAAAGACACCACAGTTGGAACCAAAAATCTCAAATTTGTCCTTTAGTAGTGGTTTCTTTGCAACATTTCGACCATGGTGACCTGATTCACACAGTCTCCACTGAACAGTTGGTGTTGAGATGTGTCTGTGACTTGAACTCTGTGAAGCAGCATTTATTTGGGCTGCAATTTCTGAGGCTGGTAACTCTAATGAACTTATCCTCTGCAGCAGAGGTAACTCTGGGTCTTCCTTTCCCGTGACGGTCCTCATGAGAGCCAGTTTTATCATAGCACTTGATGGTTTTTGCAATTGCACTTGAAGAAACTTTCAAAGTTCTTGAAATGTTCCGTATTGACTGACCTTCAAGTCTTAAAGTAATGACAGACTGTCATTTCTCTTTGCTTATTTGAGCTATTCTTGCCATAATATGGACTTTACCAAATAGGGCTATATTCTGTATACCAAACCGCCTTTGTCACAACACAACTGATTGGCTCAAACACGTTAAGAAGGAAATATATTCCACAAATGAACTTTTAACAAGGCACACCTGTTGATTTAAATGCATTCCAGGTGACTATCTTATGAAACTGGTTGAGAGAATGAGCGTTCAAAGCTGTCATCAAGGAAAAGGGTGGCTACTTTGAAGAATCTCAAATATACAATATTTTTTATTTGTTTAACACTTTTTTTAGTTACTACATGATTCCATATGTGTTATTTCATGGTTTTGATGTCTATTATTATTCTATAATGTAGAAAATTGTATTTAATAAAGAAAAACCCTTGAATGAGTAGGTGTCTCATTAAGAATCTCATTAAGATTGGTATTGTATGTCAATAAATATCGCAATAGTTGGTTGAAAAATCTTTAATGAGATTTTTTTGCCCTACTAACTACCTGGTAGCTTTACCAGTATATGCAAACATTTGATGGCACAGCAATAAGTACGTAGGTGTAGCGGCTTTCTTCCGTCGAAGGAGAGTCGGACCAAAATGCAGCGTGGTTAGTTCGATACATCTTTAATAAGAAAAAACACGAACAATACAAAAACAACAAACGGAATGTGAAAACCTATACAGCCTATCTGGTGAAATAACTAACACAGAGACAGGAACAATCACCCACGATACACTCACAGAATATGGCTGCCTAAATATGGTTCCCAATCAGAGACAACGATAATCACCTGACTCTGATTGAGAACCGCCTCAGGCAGCCATAGACTACGTAGACACCCCACAAAACCCCAAGACAAAAAAACACACCACAATAACCCATGTCACACCCTGGCCTGACCAAATAAATAAAGAAAACACAAAATACTAAGACCAAGGCGTGACAGTAGGATTCATATAGGCCCAACGTAGGCTATATCTCAATAATAATAAAAAAAAACATGTTTCTGGTGCTCCTAAATGTTGTGTGGTGCTCCTAAGTTAGGAGCACAAGTGCTACCAATGATTTTGTTTTATTTTGAACCCTGTGTACAAGCATACTTCACTCACACGTAAGGTTGTGCATAATATACTACGTCAGCTGTGTAATCATTAGTCAATCAATACACCGTTGATAGCAAGGCATGCTTGGTGTTCATGTAACATGTAATATATTCAGAGGTAGGCTTCTATGTGGCGGTGCGGCCTTGCAATAAAGTCAACTAGGTGAAACGTCTGTCGATATGCCCTTGAGCAAAGGAACTTTACCCTAATTGCTCCTGTAAGTCACTCTGGACAACAGCGTCTGTTAAATTACTCAAATGTACAAATGTAAAACATATTCAGGTGGTCGTCTGCTACGTGGCGGTGGGGTCATGTAATATATTCAGAAGTAGTCTTCTATGTGGTGGTGGGGTGTTCATACAGTCGTTCAGTCTGCATTAGCATCCATCGTGTTTATAAGCACCATCACTAGGGAATACAGATCAACACACTAATTCTCTCCTGTCTATGCTGATTACCTCTCCAGGAGAGAGAATGAGCGGGCCCCGTTCCTCGCCACCCCACTTCCACTTACCCGGGAGATGCAGGATTATTAGATAGGAGATAAATGAGATGGAAGACAATTCAAAAAAGGATTTTGACCCCTTGGGTGTGCCGGGGTGAGGGGAATGGTAAATTGGGAGAGGCAGGAGAGGGCGACTGTGTTTGAGAGAATGGGGAAGATTATATTTGTCTTCACGCTTTCACCAGCTTTGCTGCAAGAAGTGTTTCAGCCGCATAATCTTCATCAGACGTGTTTATTTTTTAAAAACATTTTGGAGTGCCATCAGTTCCCAGTGTTTTTGAACTTGGGATTTCATTTGAAGTCATTGTCATATATGGGAGAGCACCCAGCTAATAAAGCGAGATATCACACCTGTTACCCACTCCACAGGCAGGAGAGGAAGTGTGTGAGAGAACAGGGGGAAGATTATATTTGACTATATTTGACACTTTCCCGAGCTTTGCTGCCAGAAGTCTATCAGCAGCATAATCTAGAGAGGAAAGTTGAGTGAGGTTGCATGTCACAATGACATGTGTAGGTATTCTGTCAGTTCTTATAGTTGGCAAGGATAATTATTGACATCTGATTCCCAGCAGTATATGGAGAAAAACTCAGATAATGGACATTTACAAAATCAACTACTTAAATTAGGAGTTCCTCAAGGTTCAACTGTTGCCCCTTTTATATTTCTCCTGATCGTTACACGAAAGGACATTTCTTTCTAAAATGAACCCCAAGAGCCCTAATCAAAGTGAAGTTAAGTACTCCAACTGGTTCAACTCACTGAGCCTTCTAACTATAAGAAAAAATATACTGAAATCAAAGCCCTTGGCTGAGGAGAAACATGACTCAGTCCCCACTCAGGCAATCAGCTGTTAGGAGGCGGCCATTTCAGACAACCCCATTAGACTCACGATGGTGCCCAGACGACCTCTTTCATTTACACACCATTTGCATAATTTAAATGTCACTGAAAATCAAGAACTTTAGGAGCGGAGATACAGAAACAAGGGAGGGTGAGAAAATAAAAAGGTTGGCGCAGGTCTCGGAGGGTGACTGTGTAATGGAGTGAAAGTCAAAGGCTTTGTTTGACTCAGACAGCTTGACGAGGCGCCGTCACCGCGGCTCATAATTATCAATCAATCAGGAGGAGGCGTGGGTTGAACTGACCGCCAGCTGGCTGGGCAGCCAAGGAGCTTCTGGGGGAACAAATATAAGTAATTAAGTAAATAGATGGAGGGAGGGAGAGATTTAATTGAAGATGTTGTTTCTCTAACCATCTCGGCCACATGCCTCGTGACCTCCCATCTGTTTCTGTAACAGTCTCAGTTTCTCCCGCCGAGAGGAGAATGAGAGGAGCGGGCCATTTTGGATTACTAGTCATGGACAGATAAAGAAACTGTATGTAGCATGGGGAGATTGATCTGCCAATTTGCAAGCAGAGCGTCAACGAGGATACAGGCTGAGCGTGTGATATTCAGGTGTCACACAAGTGATTCTCAGTTATCTGTCACGTGATTCCCAGATGACTACCAGTCAACACTCAGGTGATTTGTGGGTATTGCAGGGGTAAAGCACTGCATTATAGGAGTGGTTAGAGAGCTAACTAATGGTTCACTGGCTGGCTCGTGAATCACCATCCATGTCTTTTTCTATGTGTGCTAGAGGTCTTCACGGGTCCAAAAAGTTGGCCCAGGACCCGAACGGACCCGAGGACAATCAGACCTGACCAGAATGGACCCGATATGGAAAAAAAGGGGACCCGGTCTCTAACAGACCAGAGAATAATCAGACCCGAACCGATTGGACCCGAGTGACATTTTTTAAAATGTTTATCAGCTGTTCTGGTTAATGAATAGGTCTTTATACTGTATGTTGGCTATGACTTCTATAAGTCAATAAATTCACCTTATTGGTGTAAAAACAAATATGCTATAGGCTATGCAGAGCTGGTCCATTTGGGTCCACATGGCTCTTTAAGCTATAGTTACATAGACCCGTAACCCGATGACATTCAAACAGAACCCGACCAGGACCCGATGGACAAGTTAGAATTTCAATCGGGCTCGGGTCTCTGGTATATCCGGTCCATCTGGACCTGTGAAGACCTCTAGTGTGTGCATCACCTATGCTACTGTGGAGTGACCCGTGATACCCCACAGTGATTCCAGAGGAGTAAAAGGAATAAAGAACATTTTAAGTGATTTTGCCACCTGTGAATTCAGAGAAAAAAAATGCATATTTTGTCTCCTCTGTGTGTGTGAGTGTGTGTATGTGCAATCCAAACACTTTATTTAACAAGACAAGTCAGTTAGGAACAAATTCTTATTTACATTGACGGCCTACCTGGCCAAACCCTGACGACGCTGGGCCAATTGTAAGCCGCCCTATGGGACTCCCAATCATTGCCGGAGGTGATGCAGCCTGGATTCAAACCAGGGACTGCAGTCATGCCAATTGCACTGAGATGCAGTGCCTTAGACCGCTGCGCCACTCGGGAGACCAACAGAAAAAACAGCATATGTCATAAGCGAAAACCTGCTGTTAGCTATTTTTTTATGGAATAGACATAGACCCAGACACAGTGACGTGAAAGTACATCAATGAACGTACACACACTCCAAACACTCAGACACATTAATTGGCAAACCTTCATAAAAGCCCTACTTCTGAGCGAAACGCTTTCATCCATGTGCATTAGGAGAGCAAAGGCTATCACTCCTCCCAAGAGTATTGTGTCCCCTTTATTCAGCTCAACGGTGTGAGATTCTAATTGACTCTTGAGATGCCTCGAATTCAGTATCTCAGCCAGGCACCGAGAAGCACAGAGAATAACTTTATACAGGATAATCTCCGGCGACCAGTGTACTTCTCGGAATCTAGGGGTTGGATCATGATCATGAATTTCTCAGATGTTGTAGGTCTGGGTGCAAGTCCCAAAAACCTTCCATTACAAAACAAACTTTATAATAAGAAAGTGTATTCTCACAGTGTAAAATATCTCAGGAAAGTCAAGTAGAGGAGAGGCGAGTATAAAGGGGTTGAGAGGGGAGGAGAGACAGTGACAAGCAGAGGGTAAATAGAAGCTCATTTTGTTTTGATAGAATCACTTCTCACCTCTACTTCTTAGAGCTCAAAACTAAAGAAGGTAACTCCTCCAAGGCAATACTGCTCCCGATTTTGTACCAACACATCTCCTGTGCTACACGCTGCGATAACACGCTTAATCATTGCTACTCTCCCGTCCGGGACGGCTACAAGACCCTCCACTACCCACTCTTCTGCAAATCAGATCACATCTTGATCCAGCTCCTCCCCACTTACAAGCAGAAACTTAAACTTGAAGCATGCATGGTAAGGACTATTCAACGTTGGTCCGACCAATCAGAATATCTATGCTTCAAGACTGTTTTGATCCTGCGGACTAGGGAATGTTCTGGGTCTCCTCTGGGAATAGTATCAACGTATGCACCAACTGCATAGAGTATGTTGTTCCTACTGTGACGGTTAGAACTTATCCAAACCAAAAACCCTGTATAGATGGCAGGATTCACACAAAACTGAAAGCGTTTTACCACTGCATTTAATCACAGCAAGGTGACTGGGAACATGGACATGCACAAACAAACTAGCAATTAGCGCTGCTTGATTAGTGCTTTTTGAGGTCGGTTCAGTTTCAGTTTGATTATTTCAAAAATAATTATGGTTTTCTATTTAGGTTTCGATACATTTGTTTACATTAAATGCACTATGCACTTAGTGAGTTGAATGCTGTAACAACACAGAATAAAGCTATTAACAAAAGTCCCATGGTGGTACTGACTGCCCATTACTGCTTATCACTTAATAACCATCATTTATTTACATTACTCTACTTTAATAAAATATTTCAGTTGTTGTGTATATTACATTTATTTGATTTGATTACTTTATTATTTCATTCCAAGTCATCATCTCATCTCTTTAGAGCTGCTGCCTAGGCTGTTTGACAAAAATCACTATTTGCAGTTCTTCAAAGAAAATAAGGCATACTTTTATGACTCCTGAATACCAAATATCAATCACTTAGATCATGTATTTTCAAGTAGAAATACTGTAATTGCGTAGCAAAAGCCGCTCTATATCCCCTCACAATTACGCATTCTTCGGTCTCTTCAACCAGACAAGCAGATGTGCAATGGATTATGGTCATTGTAGTTTTCTTTTATAGCAAAATTGACCCACTACTACATATTTTTTTACATGTATATTCTACCCACATTTTACATACATGGCAATTTTTTTCTACAGAACTGTACATAGCAAGAATAAAGTCATGTGATATTTTGATATATTTTGTGCCACATGAAAAGATATCACATTGGGCCCCACGACCACAGGCCACAACCAACCCTGGGGCAATTGCTGTAACGACACACCTCCAAAACCAAATCGACCAGTTCAAAGTTTTAAATGACTCTACCTTTGCAGGCTTGCAACTCTCTTGTAGTCCAATATTTACAACTACGATATTTACTGACAGTGAGCTGTGAAAATATAACACTTGTGCAGACATGCATGCAATATTCTGCATACAGTGGAATTCACTATTTGATGCAAGACTGATACCTCTATAAGAAATGTGCTAAAGGCCATATTTTACTGTCTAAATGTAATTTTATTGCTAAAATTCTTTAATGGAAAATTTTCTTAACATTAATGAATAACTTAAAATAAATATAACTTAAATATACATTAACCTCTTCAATTAAAATAAACGTATATTATCAACTATAGAATGATATAAGAAACAAAATACTCAAATCAGCAGCAGATATTTTTTTAACTAAGTATACATACCAATTAGAAAATAAACAGCTGTAAAAGTGGAGATGGAAAATGGAAAACAAAATGGAAATGAAAAGGTCTGATTGTGGTGCTAGAAGAAAGGTCAAAAGGTCACCAAATGAATAGGTTTCTTCCACTTGGGTTCTTGATTGTGCACAACAAATTTTGTGAAAATCCAGCCATGACTTTGAGATACATCTTGTTCTCAGTCTGTTCTCAGTCTTGTTCTCAGCTTGTGGGCATCATGTGTGTAGTGATCCAATATCCATAGCCATGCCATTGAACAGTTATCACTGGCCCTTGCTCAGCCTTACACACCAAGAGCCCAGTGCCGAGCCTTCTTGATCAAGTCTTTGAAGTCCAGCTTTCTAGCTAACTGACTTTCAATGGACAGCATGGCAAGATTGCAAAGCCTGTCCTGGGATATAGTGGACCTAAAATAGTTTATCAGTTTTATCTTACTGAAAACTCTCTCACCACCAGCAACAGTCACAGGCAGCGTGGAAAATATACGTAAAGCAATGCACACTTCTACAAAAATGCTTTGCATCTGCATCTTACAAATTGCATTCAGGAGACCAAGCGGGGACAACTTAGGGGGAAAGTGGCAGCATATACAGTGTTCAGGTGTCTTACTTCATGTTGAAACTCAGGTGTAAGTTCTCTGGAATACTTCATGATCAGTGGTTGGCACACAGACGGGACTTTATCCTCACTAATCTGCCCAACTTTCAGAACAGCAGAAAATTATTTTACCATTTTTACAGTAGTGTGGAATCTTGTATCCAAGTCACTTATGATGTTGTTCATAGCAGTAAAAAACACTGTTCTGAAACACCGTTGCTGCACTGTCCTGAGCCGTATCCTGGGGCAGCAGGGTAGCCAAGTGGTTAGAGCGTTGGATTAGTAACCGAAAGGCTGCCAGTTCAAATCCCCAAGCTGACAAGGTACAAATCTGTTGTACTGCCCCTGAACAGGCAGTTAACCCACTGTTCCTAGGCTCTCACTGAAAATAAGAATTAGTTCTTAACTGACTTGCCAAGTTAAATAAAAATCCTCTTGAGAGGTCTCATCATGGAATCTTTTCCTCTGGCAGCTGTGTTCCTTGCTAAATTGAGGTGCAACATCCATTTGCGTAGCAATCAGTGTTGCCTCAGAAAGGAGAGACCCCCATCCATCTCTAAGAGCCTGCATCTCTTCCTTTAAGGCTCTGATATTGGCTGCCTCTGTGCCAAGTGAGATTTTTCCTGACTGGAGAATCACACTCCTGTCCTCACTGCATTACAGTACCTGCAATTATGCCAAATGTCATGTCATTCAACACAATGCTGCTAACCTCCTTCTTCAGTTGGGAGTAGGGCTGGTTCAGGGGTATGGTGAGACCGGGCTGCTGAGCCTGAAGCTGCATCTGTTGGGCCTGGCACCAGGCAGGGGCAGGGACAACTGATTTACTATGAATAGCTTGCTAAAAGTTTCCCTGCATTGATTAAATATCAGCTAAAAGAGGAGCAAAATATAAATACTCAACATTTTCTGTGAAGATATGAAATAACTAATGTTAGGGGAGCAAAAGCAGCCTATTTCACCATGAACTGAGCTAACAGGTTCATTTCCACCACTCACAGACGACACCCACCTTCCTTTCTGAGAAATGGGGTGACATACTGTCGTCCTTTCTTTTCTCTCTCCTGTCTTTTTTTTTCTTTTCATTTTTGGAAGCCAGATTTTTCTTTAGGAAGCTGAGACATGATGCTCCACCAACACTCCTCACTCGCAATTCGCTGCTAGCAAGTACTGTTCGGGGGCAGGGGGCAGGACCGAACCATTTCATGTAAATAGGGGTGGGGGTCAATACAGAGGCTCTGTGGATGTTTCTTTTTGGTAAAAGTAATTTAAAAAAAGAAACCGCTCATTCTATTAGTACATTGAAAACAAAACATTATATTAATGATGATAGGTTAATAATTTAATATTGAAAAAAAATTTACCTAATGTTGTAATCATTTTTTAAGGCCACTGTCAGTCACAGGCTCTTAGAATCATCCTATCCCCCCAGCAAAAAATAATCAGATCCTCTATGAGGCTGTGCAAGGATCCAGATTTTGGATTTAAGAGGAAATTTGAGTCACCTTTGTTTTTAAGCCCTGGATTTCTAGCCTCTCTATATTGTTGTTGGAACTGATTTTAATAGCAAACATTTGATGGCCATAATAAATAGATATGCTGACGGTGGACAACCTTGTTTGACTCCTCTTGACAGTGTAATACTTTTTGAGAAGTAGCCATTATTTACTATTTTACACCTGGGGTTACTATACATAACTTTAAGAGATTCTCCAAAATCAAAATAGTCCACGCATTTATATATAAATTCTAGTTGTACTTTATCAAAAATATTTTCAAAATCTGCTATGAATACCAGCCCTTCTTTCCTAGATGTATCTTAGTGTTCTATTGTTTCAAGTTTTTTTTTTTTACCACCTGGCTCCTGTTTCAGTAATAATTGCTGAGTACCTGAAAGTTTAAATTTTTTATAGGAGTGGTTGAAACATGCTATGAGTGGATATTTGAGTAGATCAAAGAAGGTTTCATATACTGTACCTCAACTGGTATGCCATCCAGCCCTGGAGTTTTCCATGGCCTAAAGGCTTTAATTGCATATAGAAGTTCCTCCTCTGCAATTTGGCCCTCGTGCAAGTCTCTCTGTACAGCTGTTAATTTTACACTATTATTAGGAAAAAAATCATTACAGTTAACTTCAGGAGGAGACTGAAAAGAGAATGTATGCTTAAATTACTTTGCTTCGTCTTTCAAAATATAATTTTGTGAATCATAGATGACTCAGTTATTTGTAACAAGTTTCTGTCAATTCTTTTTGGTTCCATTTCTATGTTGAAGATTCTATCTCTACTGTTATTTATTCTATTTCATTGTTAATAATATGAACTCTGTTGACAGATTTTTTTTATTTGCATGACCTATAAAAGCCACATGTTAAAGTGTCCTACACTACAAGGGGATCTGCTGTACGTATGTTCATGCAGGAAAAAGTCAGTTGTAAAAATCCTTTGTCTTGGTTAAAAACAGGTTGTCATCCAGTAGGCTTTGCTTATATGTGGAAATTCTGTAAGAGTGATGTGGATGCCAGTTATTTGAGGGTCCGACTGCATTTTTCCCCCATCAATACGTTTTTACTTTTGGTGCTAGCGTGAAGGATACAAGAAAGTAATCAAGACGACTAGCTTGATTAAGCCTCCTCCATGTACAGTATATCTCACCAAGTCTGTATACAGCTGCTCATTATCGGCTCACTTTGCAAGTTGTCAGTTGTCGAATAAAACAAAGGAAAGCCATATCTCGGACCATTTCGTTCAGTTCATTAGATCCGTTTGCCAAATAAAAAATTCAGCGTAAACATTATTGGCTTATTCACATTCCTACAATCACTATAGAGGAAAGTTATTCATTCAGTTCATTAGATCAGAATGTCAGTAAAACGAGAGAAAGACATTGAAAACAAGAACCATTCTTAAATGTTCATTACTTGCACGTTGCCTATTTGGAAGAAGAAAAAAATATCAAAAGAAATGTGCTCACATGTCATCCTTGTTATATTCTAGCATTACAAATACAGTACATTACGAATAGTATGTGGGCACCTTCTCATCGAACATCTCATTCCAAAATCATGGGCATTAATATGGAGTTGGTGCTATAACAGACTCCACTCTTCTGGGAAGACTTTCCACTAGATGTTAGAACATTGCTGCAGGGACTTGCTTCCATTCAGCCACAAGAGCGTTAGTGAGGTCAGGCAATGATGTTGGGCGATTAGGCCTGGCTCGCAGTCAGTGTTCCATGGGATTGAGGTCAGGGCTCTGTGCAGGCCAGTCAAGTTTATCACACCACAGGAGGTAGGTGGCACCTTAATTGGGGAGAACGGGCTCATGGTAATCACTGGAGCGGAATAGGTGGAATGGTATCAACTACATCAAAGACGTGGTTTCCAGGTGTTTGATGCCATTCCATTTGCACGGGGGCATTGTCATGCTGAAACAGGAAAGGGCCTTCCCCAAACTGATGATTGGTATCCAATTTATACATCACAACACCAAAAATAGTACATCATCCAAATTTGTGCAATGGGCGGGTCTAATCCTGAATGCTGATTGGTTAAAACAGCATTCCAGACGGTTTCTATGCCACAAGTTACCACCAGCTAAATCTATGATGTTAAAGGGCTATTTTTTTCTCTGTTCCATCTGAGTGTGCGATCCACTGTCTCATCAGCCCAGCCAAGCAATTCAAAAACTTGGTCTCCACTATGAAAAGCATCTAGACATTACCTCACATTTCTTTTCGACTAAAATGTAGTTTTCAACAACAGACCTCACTGTCTGTCTCTTCAACATTTGTCTGACTCAACCAGTCGAAATCATGAATCAGCTCGCGTCATTTTTATGGACATATACAGTGCTGTCGGGAAGAATTTCTTAACCTGTTACTCCTACCCCCTACTTTTTCGAACATTCTGTTAAAAATCGCGCAACATTTCAGCGCCCTGCTACTCATGCCAGGAATATAGTATATGCATATGATTAGTATGTGTGGATAGAAAACACTCAGACGTTTATAAAACTGGTTAAATCACGGCTGTCACTATAACAGATCGTGAGTTTCATCCAAAAGCGCAGGAAAATCTGATCACTGAAAATGGAAAAATATATCCCTTACGCGACTTGAACCCATTGATAAAGGTGAACCACATTTAATGAGGCTGAGGTTGCAGTACCTACAGCTTCCACACGGTGTCTAGAGTCTTGTCATTTGCCTACTCTTTGTTTCTTGGTCAAACAGATACAAGGCAGCACAGTTCTTCAGGTCTAGGACCGGATATTTTGGTTGAGATTCTACCCGGACATTTTTCCAGACAGACAGCTATAGAATACACTTCGTCTTGTGATTAATTTGATCGCTTATTAACGTTTACTAATACCTAAAGTTGCATTACAAAAGTATTTCGAAGTGTTTTGTGAAAGTTTATCGTCGACTTTTTGAATTTAAAAAAATGACGTTACGTTATGAAACGCTGTTTTTTTTCGTTGATCACACAGTCTACATATAACGATATCTAGGCTATATATGGACCGATTTAATCGAAAAAAAGACCCAATAGTGATTATGGGACATCTAGGAGTGCCAACAAAGAAGATGGTCAAAGGTAATGAATGTTTTCTATTTTATTGTGCGGTTCGTGTAGCGCCGAATATGCTAATTATTTTGTTCACGTCCCCTGCGGGTCTTTTGTGGTGTTACATGCTATCAGATAATAGCTTCTCATGCTTTCGCCGAAAAGCATTTTAAAAATCTGACTTGTTGCCTGGATTCACAACGAGTGTAGCTTTAATTCAATACCCTGCATGTGTATTTTAATGAACGTTTGAGTTTTAACTAATACTATTAGCATTTAGCGTAGCGCATTTGCATTTCCAGAGCTCTAGATGGGACGCCTGCGTGCCAGGTAGAAGCACATTTTTTTTTTACGTTACAGCCTTATACTAAAATGTATTATATTGTTTTTTTTCTTCAACAATCTACACACAGTACCCCACGATGACTAGGCAAAACGTACTTTCTTAAACCAGTTACTATTGGCTTTACCAATTTAGTTCAGCATACCATTAGTTTGTTTTGATTTACCAGTCGTGAGCAGGCGGATTCAACCGACCCTGGTGACCATGCGCCTAACGGATTGCCGATGTGCGTCGGAGCACATTATTATATTAAATCCTTTACGTTTTTATATTGTATCATAACCTTATGAAATGAGTCAATACATCAAAACTATTCGTTCCAATTCACATCTGAGTAGCCACAATATAACTACATTCCGATCCTTACATTCAGTTTAGATCAAATAGGAATAAACACCAAACCATTATTTAACATTTTAAGGCTTTGTGCAGTCCTGTAAAAAAGTCTGCCTATCATCACGCGTTTTCTTTTGCTGATTATCTCAAACGTGAATCTACATCTGCATTGTTCAAGACTCAAGAATAAGTAAGAATAAGAATAAGCTATACCAAAATAAGTTTATAGGACTGTAAGGGCACCTAGCCCGTTATGGATTGTTCGAGGCCTAGTAGCCTGATGGAGCCAAAAACCAACAACAGTTTTTTCCAAAAGTTGATGAGAATAAATGTTTTTTTTTGTGTAGTGTAGTGTAATGCTGTAGTGCTGTAATTGTGTAGTGTGGTGTAGAGTGGTAATGTGTAGTGTTGTGTAATTCTGTGTATTGGGAACTAGCTTAGGAGGCCACGTTGTAAACTTTGAGTCCCTGAAGAGCTGGTTGATTACATACAGTTTATCCAATACTAAGCACACATTCTGGTTCTCTGCTCTGTTTTAAAAAAATGGAATAAAGGATGTGTCATCTCTCTTATTTCTTGGGGGAGTTGTTCGTTGATAGAGAATGGTGTGCCCTTCAACTCCCTACCCCTTTCCATCACGGTCACCTTCGTCTTGTAATGGGATAGTCTAGCAACAATGGGCCAGGGTTTCTGGGGAACCCTTCGACCAAAACGATGCGCCCTTTGGAAATCAATTTTATTCACCTGTTTGTTGGACATTTTAAGATGATGTTTTCATGAAATCCTTCACCTTTTCTTCTGTTGCCAGAATTTTCATTCTCCTTCACTCCCAGTATAAAAATATAAATATTTTTCATGCTTCTGCATTTTAGGTCAAGTAGCTCTTTCATTTGAGTCACTCAGGAGTTTCTCTGTCGTTGAGTGTAGGGAGTCTACTGTCGCTTTCAAGATTTTGTATTTAGTCCTTCCATTAATTTGTTGCTGTAATCCATTCCTACCTTGAGGGCTTCAATGTCCTCTATTACTCCGGGCAATAGATCAAGCTTTTGTAGCTGTATGTTCATTCTTGCCAGCAATGCGCTGTCCTTCTTTGACATTGTTGTAACCGCCTCCTCTTCCATTGTTTTGTTTGATTCTTTGGAAGGACATTTCTCCTCTGTTTCATTGGATGATTTATTTGACTGCTGCTCAAGCATATCAAACTGAGGATCTATAGAACGTTTGACGTTTTCTATGTTATCCAGAGTGTAGTTATCTCTTTCCCCACTTACTTCAAGATGTCCACCATTGTTCCTAAACCCAAGAAAGTGAAGGTAACTGAACAAAATGACTATCCCCCCACAGAACTCACTTCTGTCATCATGAAGTGCATTGAGAGGCTTGTTAAGGATTATATCACCTCCACCTTACCCTAAACCCACTACAATTTGCATACCGCCCCAAAAGATCCTTGGACGCTGCCCTATGCCACCTGGACAAGAGGGATACCTACTGTATGTGAGAATGCTGTTCATCGACTACAGCTCAACCTTCAACACTATAGTGCCCTCCAAGACCATCACTAAGCTCAGGGCTCTGGGTCTGTACACCTCCCTGTGCAACTGGGTCCTAGACTTCCTGACGGGCCAACCCCAGGTTGTGAAGGTAGGCAACGACACCTACGCCACACCGGTCCTCAACACGGGGGCCCCACAGGGGTCCGTGCTCAGCCCCCTCCTGTACTCCCTGTTCACCCATGACTGCGTATGCTAAACACGTCTCCAATGCAATCATCAAGTTTGCTGACGACACAACAATGGTACTGTAGGCCTGATTACCAACAATGACGAGTCAGCCTACAGGGAGGAGGTGAGAGCCCTGGCAGAGTGCTGGGAAGAAAATAACCTCTGCCTCAACGTCATAAAATGAAAGAGCTGATCGTGGACTACGTGGGACAACAGAGAGAGCACGCCACCATCCATATCATCAGGGCCGCCATGGAGAGGGTCAATAGCTTCAAGCACCTTGGCATGCACATCACTGAAGACCTGTTATGGTCCCTTCAAACTGACAGCGTAGTGAAAAAGGTACAACAGCACCTCTTCAACCTCAGTAGGCTAAGGAAATTTGACTTGGCCCCTAAGAACATCCCAAACTTCTACAGATGCACCATCTAGAGCATTCTGTCGGGCCGTATCACTGCCTGGTATGGCACCTGCACTGCCCGCAACCTCAGGACTCTCCAGTGGGTGGTGCGGTCACCCCAACGCATTGCCTGCCCTCTAGGACATCTATATCCCCCGATGGGTGTCACAGGAAGGACCTCAACCACCTGTGTCACCCTTCTACCATCTAGAAGTCAGAGACAGTACAGGTGTATCAAAGCTGGGACACAGAGACTGAAAACAGTCATCACTAGTCGGCCTACGCCCGGTACCCTGCCCTGCTGCTCTATGTACTGTACATAGAGTCATTGAACACGGGTCACTTTAATAATGTTTACATACTGTTTTATGTATATATCGTATTCTAGTCATGGTTCCTCCAATATAACGACTGCTGTATCAACCAGTTCTATTCATTTACTGTTCATATTGTCTGTACATACCAGATGTATACAAAACAATAGAAACACCCGCTCTTTCCATGACACAGACTGACCAGGTGCATCCAAGTGAAAGCTAGGATCCCTTATTGATTTCACTTCAATCATTTCAAATTGTATTTGTCATATGCGCCGTCATATATGTAGAAATGCTTACTTACGAGCCCTTTCCCAACAATGTACTTAAAAAGTAGGCAAATTAACAAATAGATAAAAAATTAAAATTGTAACACAATAAAATAACAATAACGAGGCATATACAGGTTATATACAAAGCATACCGATACTGAGTCAGTGTTGTGGGGTAGGAGATAGGTGGGTGATGGATTGAGTTAAGGGTGAAGAGGCATTGTCGATCCCTCTTCACGGCTGTGTTGGTGTGTTAGGACCATTGGTGTGTATTAGGTATATGTTGTGTAATTTGTTAGATATTACTGCACTGTCGGAGCTAGAAGCACAAGCATTTTGCTACACCCGCAATAACATCTGCTAATCACATGTATTTGACCAATAAAATTTGATTGGATTTAGCGATGTGGACACAGAGGAACTTGAAGCTCTCAACCGTCTCCTCTACAGCCCCGTCGATGTGAATGGGGACGTGCTCAGCATCCGTTTCCTGTAGTCCATGTAGTCCTTTTCCTGTAGGCCCATCACAAAGTCCAGTATCCAATTGCGGAGGGAGGTGTATTAATCCCCTGGTCCTTAATTTAGTGATAAGCTTGAAGGGCACTATGGTGTTGAATGAGCTGTAGTCAATGAACCTCAACGAACCTTTACCTCCGCACATTGACTTGGTACCGGTACCCCCTGTATATAGCCATGTTATTGTCATTTTTTTGCGTTACTTTTTATTTTATTTTATACTTAAGAAAACATTTACAAAATTAACTTAACTCTATTTCTTGCACTGCATTGTTGGTTAAGGGCTTGTAAAGTAAGCATTTTACAGTTGTATTCGGCGCATGTGACAAATAAAATAACAATTGATTTGAACAGCATCCTCACATAGGCGTTCCTTTAGTCCAGAAGGGTCGTGTGGAATGCAATAGACATCGCAACATCTGTGGATCTGTTGGGGGCGGTATGCTAATTGGATTGGGCCCAGGGTGTCTGGGATGTTGCTTTTGATGTGAGCCATGACCAGCCTTTCAAAGCATTTTATGGCTACAGAGCTGAGTGTCACGTGGAGAAAGTAATTTAGACACGTTAGACTGGCATTCTTGGGCACGGGGACTGTGGTGGCATAGCCGGAAGTAGGGGTGAAATAAATAAATAATACAAAATTAATAATAAGTAGTGCACTGGGCCTTCACTCTTTCTGTATTAGGAGACCGATATAGCAGTATGTAACCCTCTCCTTCTTCTAGCGGCTATGTATGGTGGTCTGCTTGAAACGTGGGTTTTACAGACTGGGTCAGGGTGATGTTAGTGAGGACACTTGCTAGCTGGTAAGCACATGCTCTGAGTAGGCATCCTGCTAATCCGTCTTTTTAAAAGTCTTACTCACATCAACCAAGGAGGACGTGATCACACAATTGTCCGGAACAGCTGGTGCTCTCATGCGTGGTTCGGTGTTTCTTGCCTCGAAGCGAGTGTAGAAGGCATTTAGCTTATCTGGGAGGCATCACTGGACAGCTCGTGGCTGGGTTTCCCTTTGTAATCCATGATAGTTTGCAGAGCCTCAGAGCCAGTGTCGTAGGATTCGATCTTAGTCCTCTACTGATGCTTCACCTGTTTGATGGTTCGTTGGAGAGCTAAAGGGATTTCTTATAAGCGTCCGTATTTTGTCCCGCTCCTTGAAAGCGGCAGCTGTAGCCTTTAGCTCAGTGCGGCTGTTGCCTGTGATACATTGCTTCTGGTTAGGACATGAACGTACGATCACTGTGGGGAGTACGTTGTCGATGCACTTATTAATGAAGCCAGTGACTGATGTGGTAAACTCCTCAATGCCATCGGATGAATCCCAGAACATATTCCAATCTGTGTTGGCGAAACTGTCTTGTGGCTTAGCGTCTGCCTCATTGGACAACTTCCATATTGAGCACATCACTGGCACTTCCTATTTTAGTTTTGCTTGTAAGCAGGAATTAAGAGGACGTAGTTATGGTCAGGTTTTCCAAATGGAGGGCGAGGGAGAGCTTTGCATGCATCTGTGTGTGTAAAGTAGAGGTGATCTAATGTTTTTTCGCCGGCTAATAGGAGCGCCACATCTATGTGAACATTTTCTTGTTTGCTTAGGACCTTATATGGCTGGTTGAGTGCGGTCTTAGTGTCAGCATCAGTTTGTGGTGGTAAATAGACGGCTTTGAAAAATATAGATGAAATCACTCTTGGTAAATACTGTGGTCTATAGTTTCATGAGGGATTCTAGCTCAGGCGGGCAGAACCTCAAGACTTCCTTAAATCAGGGATCGTACACACTGTGGTATCCCAGGAGGTCTACCCTGGGGGATGGTAATAGAGGGGAGGTACGTGAGGCGATGTTGGCTTCCTCTGCTGGGAATACGGGAGCTGGGCACCCCGACACGGACAGCTAGGTGGAGGTAATTAGAGGAAAGTGCCAACCAGCCGTGGAGGCTAAATAAAAGAGGCGCGATGGCACACAGCGGGAGAGAAGGGAGAGAGACAGACACCAGATAAGAGAGAGAAGGAAGACCAAGCAAAACTTAAGATATTTATTTGATATATTTATTTTCTGTTTTAGTAAATTTGTTTTTGCCGGACTAAAGCCTCCCTGTCTCTATGTCGATCTCTGCATGCTCAACACCCCACGGTTTACCACAATACACTGTTATTGACAAAGAGACCCCCCCCCCTCAGCTTATCGGACACAGCTGTTCTGTCCTGCCGATATATAGAAAAAACAGCTAGATTTATATTTTCTATGTCCTTGTTCAGCCACGACTCGGTGAAACATATTACAGTTCTTCAGTTGATCAAGGTTAGTAATCATCCAAATCAAGGTTAGTAATCGCTGTTTTGATGTCCAGAAGGTTTTCCTGGTCATATGAAACGATGACCAAAACACGTAGGATCAATCCACCGCATCCGCCAGTGTCGCACTTCCGCATCTCCCTTTTTCTTTACGACCCCCACAAGTGTCAGGAGACTCATCTGAAGTCAGTACCGGTAATGTGCAAACAGCTGTTTTGGTAACGTTCGAACTGTTTGGGCTACAAACTAATGGGACAATGCTCCACGCCACAAGGCTAGGATTGGAATGGTTCCACGAACATGACAGTGAATTCAGCTTACTGCAGTGGCCTGCCCAGTCACCAGATCTCCATCCAATTGAGCATCTGTGGGATGAGTTGGACTGAGCTATTCAGAGTAGAGATCCACTACCAGCCAACTTGACACAACTGTGGGAAGCACTGGAGTCAACATGGGCCAGCATCCCTGTGGCATGCTTTCGACACCTTGTAGAGTCCATGCCCCAACAAATTGAGGATTTTCTGAAGGTGTTCCTAATGTTTTGTACACTCCGTGTATATGTAAATATACATTCCAGACTCTGATATTGCTGGTTCTGATATTTCTTAAATCTCTTGTTTGTTTCTGTTGTTTTTTTGTCGTTTTTTTGTTGTTTATTGCATCCCTAGATATTACTGCCTTGTTGGAGCTAGAAACATAAGCAGTTTTCTGCACCTGCACTAACATCTGTTATTCCAATCTATGTACACAACCAATACGCTTTGATTTGATTAGATGTTGTTACTGAAATCAACACACACAACTGAAGAGCATCTGCATGATGTGAAAATTCCCTGGCCAAAACACACACTGGCGTCATACCAGAAATAATCAGTGCCATCACAGAAAATGTACTATATGAGGGTGATGGGAATGATCATGCCTGGACATTTTCAATTCTTCAACCCATGCACTTCCCACCTGGGTGGCTAGTGGAAATCTATTAAAAACACCTTCCTTCCCCCCTGCTCTGCAATTCCCCCACGTCACACGGACTGCAGTTATCACCAGGAAAGGTAATTCAATTCCTCAGGTTTAAACGACTTTAATGGCAATTACTAGGCAAAGGTTTAGGCCTGTCTGGCTCTCTGTGATATGGGAATGGAGGGAGACAGAAATAGAGAGAAGGAAAGAGTTGTCTGCCCGAGGGTTTTCCATCCCTTTAATCCTACACATTGGGTATCAGTGAGTGTTAAACATCACTCAAACACAAAGGGACCCTCGGACAGGGCTGACAAACACTACACAAAAACATTCAGCTAGAATGCCACTAAGTAAGACCATATCTGAGCTATTGGGTTGGATGCAAAATGGCTACGACAAAGCCAGCATTTTTGCACGACCTTTCTGGGGACTGTAGTGTTTCGAGTTTACTGGTAGATTTGAGAGAAAAAAATGGCCACCCAGTACAGACCAGGTGGATTATGGGTGTTGAAGTGTTCAGGAGCCTCTCGGGTCTGACTCTTGGTCTAAATGTTCAACATTGGACCCTTGAGACACACCATGACTCATGGGAAGTTTCTCTGTCAATGGCCTAAAAGGGATTAAATGTAGCATTTTAGTGGCCATTAAGGAGGCCATCACACTCGTACCCCTAAACCGTTGGCATTTTAAAGAGTGTGCACAAAGTAGCTTTATGATTTAAAGATACTGTTACCTAGATTAACATTGCAGAGGGATTTCTGGTGGATTTTCAGTGGAATCTAGAAGTGTTGTCTGTTGTTTCTCAAGGTTTATTGGTCCTGTGTGTTGAGATGTGGCGGTGGTGAGCGGCTGGTTGTGACTCGATTCAAGTCCCTGCCTTCCTGAAATGTATTTCACTTTCAGATATAACTTACTGCTGTTCAAACACAGCCACAACTCCTGTGAACATTGTGCGTTATCAACAATGAACCTCGTGTGTAAATGGAGCTTTTATACCACCTTCAATGTGGCAGTTCCCTTGACCTGTTAATTGAAAACTGACATCCACTATTCTCGGTGAGGGAGATGGGTTGAATGACATACCTCTTATCTTGTTATCTGCTTTCATACCGAGGGTAACCTTGAAGGAATATAAGTAGCTACCCACTGGGCACAGACGTCAGTTCAACGTCTAGTTTTGATTTACATTTGGTTGAGTTGCCAACTAATGTGATTTCAACGTGAAATCAACACAAAATGTCACCATGTCGTTGGGATCACGATTAATCGTAAATTCAGAATTTGCTCAAACTGAGCTGAAATCAAAGATTTTTTTTACACAAAAATAATTACAAGAATATTGCAGATTAGATTTTGTCTGAAGTAACACTGAGCAAAATCAGGTAAATTGATCAACTTGTCTTGCCATTGCATTGTTGTTTTTAACTGTATAGATGATGTATTTTCAATTTTGTTTCAGTGTATTCTGAACGTTTTCAGACAATGCAATGAAAAAATTCTTCACTAAAATTCCAAAAATCTAACTTGAGTTAATAACTGATTAACTCTAACAGCGCAGTTCTTTCCTGACACTCAATCTCATTGTAACGTAGAAGAGTAGTTAAGTGTTCAATGCCTAAAATAGCTCTATATTTACAAAAAAAGATAAATAAGGAGACAGAGCGTTAACTTCACTGTTCTTTTCACTGTACTTATTCCAACGCTCACTGACCAACATACAGTGGGGCAAAAAAAGTATTTAGTCAGCCACCAATTGTGCAAGTCTTCCCACTTAAAAAGATGAGAGAGGCCTGTAGTTTTCATCATAGGTACACTTCAACTATGACAGACAAAATGAGAAAAAAAAATCCAGAAAATCACATTGTAGGATTTTTAATGAATTTATTTGCAAATTATGGTGGGAAATAAGTATTTGGTCACCTACAAGCAAGATTTCTGTCTCTCACAGACCTGTAACTTCTTTTTTGAGAGGCTCCTCTGTCCTCCACTCGTTACCTGTATTAATGGCACCTGTTTGAACTTGTTATCAGTATAAAAGACACCTGTCCACAACCTCAAACAGTCACGCTCCAAACTCCACTATGGCCAAGACCAAAGAGCTGTCAAAGGACACCAGAATCAAAATTGTAGACCTGCACCAGGCTGGTAAGACTGAATCTGCAATAGGTAAGCAGCTTGGTTTGAAGAAATCAACTGTGGGAGCAATTATTAGGAAATGGAAGACATACAAGATCACTGATAATCTCCCTCGATCTGGGGCTCCACGCAAGATCTCACCCCGTGGGGTCAAAATGATCACAAGAAGGGTGAGAAAAAATCCCAGAATCACACGGGGGGACCTAGTGAATGACCTGCAGAGAGCTGGGACCAAAGTAACAAAGCCTACCATCAGTAACACACTATGCCGCCAGGGACTAAAATCCTGCTGTGAGTGTGTTTTTTTTGTAAGGGAACACATGCAGAATACTCATATAATGATGGCTTTACAACTCTATCATTAGGACATTAGGACATTTTTCATTGTCACAGAAAAAGAAATATTCATGAGTCGAAATGGGAAAGACCTTCAAAATATCTTCCCAAAGGATCACTCTGTTTCTCTCTTTTTCAAATATTCACGCAGGAAGACCTTCACAACACACAAAAACAGATCCTTCCAAAGCATCTCTTTCCCTCTCTCTTCTTCAAGCACTCAAACAACATGTACAAAGTGTTTGAATTAGCTTTTTTCTGTTTCCTAGCACCCGAAGATTGCCCCACAGGACAAGAGAGTCGTGAGATTGGTCAGTTAATAACACTGTAGTATCGGCTGTTTTGATCATTTAGGATCTTTTCAAACTTTGCTCCAATATTTTATCGGTGTCTGCATACAATTTACTGTTGAAAGAGAAAGAAATAGGAATAGATGGAGAGGCCATAAAACTTTTTACAAAACTACAAAATATCAGATTTCAGAACAGAATATAGTCTTTCACACCAATATTTTTCCTGAATTACCCCTTCATACGCCTGTTATGGCTAGGGTAATATTGGGGTGAGACGAACCAGGTTTTAATCCCTGCTAGGGTGTTACTCACTTCCGCCATTCACTACAGTATCTATGACTGATTCTTCCCTATGCCCCATCCACCTCTATTTCCTGGAAGGCTTAAGGGAGGATGAATGAACCCTTTCAGCCAGACAGCACAAACTCCACCATGCTCGCACATTCTGCACAGCATACACCTACATAATACATCTGTCATATTCAGGCCAGACAGGGTCATGCAGAAAATGTGTGAATGCTCACCCAGAGCGTTTTGAAAGATGAGGAAATGTTGATGTTTGTGACATTCAGCATTGTGGTGAATGCTTTTGCTGAACTCTGAGTATAGTTTGAGAACTTTGACGGTGAACCTTGGGACATGTAGATTTATTCTGTCTAACTTGAATATATTTGGGCATACTCTGGCCTTGAAGTAGAATCCATCTCATCGAGCCACGAGATGTCAAACAGAAAAGATGCATGCCTTTATGCAAGGTCGTGTGTGTGTGTGTGTGTGTGTGTGTGTGTGTGTGTGTGTGTGTGTGTGTGTGTGTGTGTGTGTGTTACCGCACGTAGAGTACTTACCTCTCCCTGTTGAATTTAAGCGAGTGCAGGATGGCTGGGCGTCTCTGGCGAAGGTTCCACAGGTGTAGCGTGTCGTCTGCACATGCCGTAACCAGCGCCCCCTGAAGGTGAGACAAACAAACAGAACACAGACAGTCAGTACACTTGATTGGGGTCAATTCGAATTGAAGGCAGTCAATTCAGGAAGTAAACAGGAATAATAACTAAATTATGGAAAAAAATGTTTATTTTTATTTTTATGACTTCTCAATAAACTGAAAAGTAGACAGTATTTATTTCCAAAACATTTTTCAATTCCTGAATGAACTGCCTTCAATTTGACCCCAACCCTGGTACACTGACTCCATCATTACTATACTGATCACTGCTATGTAAACCGTGGACTAATGCTACTCATAATGAACTCTGACTCTCGAACTGTCTAACAAACTACGATCAATACATACCCCTGAGCTACTGCATACTCCTGCCAAGGAATGGTACGTATAATAACTGCAAATCAGTTTCAAAAGGTGGGAGGAAGACTGAACCCTTATGGAAAAACCACATGAATTTCAAATGTAAACATGTGATCTTGTGTGATCTCATGTGATCTTGTGTGATCTCATGTGATCTTGTGTGATTTAAAGTGAAGTTAATGTGAAAACGTGTTAAGCAACATGTGAAACAACACGTGATAACAACAAAACTACACGTGACTGAAAACATATGTATCAGAATATGATTTTATGTGAAATGAATGTGCAATAAATGTGACAAGATGGGGACACAAAATTTCAACATGTGATACCATGAAACTACGCGTGACAACATTTGAGCACATGAGAAAACCCAGGTGTCAACTGTAATTTGGAATATTTTCCTTTTAAAGACATAATTTACATTAATAACATTTAAAGAGTCATGGTCCCCGGAATATTTATGTCTAGTTACAGTCAAAATATGGTACATCTACAAGTATACTTAACAAATATATTAAACGCAACATGTAAAGTGTTGGTTTACACAACCGCAGACCACGTATAACCACACCAGCCCAGGACCTCCACATCTGGCTTCTTCACCTGCAAGATCGTCTGAGACGAGCCACTCGGACAGCTGATGAAACTGTGGGTTTGCACAACCAACACATTTCTGCACAAACTGTCAGAACCGTCTTAGGGAAGCTCATCTGCGAGCTCGTCGTCGTCACCAGGGTCTTGACTTGACTGCAGTTTGACGGCGTAACCATCTTCAGTTGGAAAATGCTCGCCTTCGATGGCCACAGGCATGCTGGAGAAGTGTGTTCTTCATGGATGAATCCCAGTTTCAACTGTACTGTACAAGGTAGATGGTGTTATGTGGGCGAGCGGTTTGTTAATGTCAACTTTGTGAACAGAGTGACCCACATTGGCTGTTGAGTTTTGGTACAGTATGGACAGGCATAAGCTACGGACAACAAACACAATTGCATTTTATCTATGGCAATTTGAATGCACAGAGAGACATTGACAAGATCCTAAGGCCCAATGTCGTGCCATTCATCCACAGCCATCACCTTATGTTTCAGCATGATAATGCATGGCCCCATGTCACAAGGATCTGTAACCAATTCCTGGAGGCTGAAAATGTCCCAATTCTTCCATGGCCTGCATACTCACCAGACATGTCGCCCATTGAGCATGTTTGGGATGCTCTGGATCAACGTGTATGACAGCTTGTTTCAGTTCCCACCAATATCCCGCAACTTCGTGGAGCCATTAAAGGAGTGGGACAACATTCCACAGGCCACAATCAGCCTGAACAACTCTATGTGAAGGAGATGTGTTGGGTTGTATGAGGCAAACGGTGGTCACACCTGATACTGATTGGTTACCTAATCCCGGCCCCTAATAATGCATATCTCTATTCACAGTCATGTGAAATCCATAGATTAGGACCTTTTGAATTTGTTTCAGTTGACTGATTTCCTTATGAACAATAAGTCAGTAAAATCTTTGAAATTGTTGCATGTGGCGTTTATATTTTTGATCAGTGTAGTTACTGTATGTTTAAAGATTAATTCAGGTGTTAATGTTAAAGGAACAGTATGCTGCTGTACATAGGACTCAACCTCACAACAGATTGGCAATAATACATTTCTGCACTTTGCTAAAGTTACAGTATAAATAAACATATAAAACAACTTGAAGGTGTTATTTCTATAACATTACAGTATGCTGCTATATAAGAATCTTGTATAATTGTTTACTGTGGTGACCAAACTTAGGGCTTAAATGGGATTTGAACACATAACCTCTTGGTTGCTACCCAATATTTTGAAAATAAGGTACCAGCACTGGGCTTTGATAGGTGGTGGCAATGTACTGGTGGGTCTCATTAGCATATTTGGGGGGCGTGGTCAAATATATGTGAACAACCGTTAGTGGAAGTGTTGTAGCTGTTTAAGTGTTTGGTTATGCTAATGCAAGTAGAGAACATTTTCTTTGATACTGTCTTTCAGTAAACTTCAAGAGAATGTGTCAGTAATGAGCTAAAGTGTGAAGAGGTTATTGTGCATATTCCAGTAACTTAATGGCAACTTGTTGTCAGAAGTTACTGGAAACTGATTGCCAGTAAGTTCATGTAAAAGTCACAATAACTTAGTTAATGTTGTCTGTTCATAAACTTTACGCTTGTACACTCAGTTCTCCAGCCCTAATATACACTGACTGTACAAAACATTAGGAACACATTCCTAATAGTTGCCCTCAGAACAGCCTCAACTGCTCTACAAGGTGTCGAAAGCGTTCCACAGGGATGCTGGCCCATGTTCACTCAAATGCTTCCCGCAGTTGTGTTACGTTGGCTGAATGTCCTTCGGGGGGGGGGGTGGACCATTCTTGATACACACAGGACATTTTTGAGTGTGAAAAACCCAGCAGTGTTGCAGTTCTTGACACACTCAAACACAGTGCTACTGACACCTACTACCAAAACCCGTTCAAAGGCACTTATATACTGTGTCTTGCCCATTCACCCTCTGAGTAGCACACATACACAATCCATGCCTCAATTGTCTCAAGGCTTAAAACTCCTTCTTTAACCTGACTTCACCCCTTCATCTACACTGATTGAAGTGGATTTTACAGGTGACATCAGAAGGGATCATAGCTTTCACCTGGTCAGTCTGTCATGGAAAGAGCAAGCGTTCCAAATGATTTGTACCCTCAGTGCATATATAAATATATATAAACATATACACACAGTGCATTCTGAAAGCATTCAGACCCCTTGACTTTATCCTCATTTTGATGCATTACAGCCGTGATTACAGCCTCGAGTCTTCTTGGGTATGATGCTACCAGCTTGGCACACCTGTATTTAGGGAGTTTATCCCATTCTTCTCTGCAGCCCCTCTCAAGCTCTGTCAGGTTGGACGGGGAGCATCGCTATATCGCTATATATATATATATATATATATATATATATATATATATATATATATATATATATTTTTTTTATCAGTGTATTAGACACCAAAGCATCAAAATATATTTCATTTTTTAGCTAGTCACCATGTAATTGTAATACTCACTTTCTTACCAGACCTTCAGGTCAATGAGTGTGATGCATTAGGTACAGTAAGTGTGAATTTCACAATTAACCCACTTGTAACTAATTGACAGTAAACTATTGAAAATGGAACATTAACTTCTCGTGAACCAGGTTCTACTGGAAAATGCATGCTAACCTTTTTTAACAGTGTCACACATTCTGACAAAGATTGCATAACTAACAATGTCAAAAGCCTTGCTCAACCTTGTTCAACATAATGATAAAAGCACTTAAACTGTGTTTCCACTAACAGTCGGCACAAATACAAAATATTTTAGACCATCCTACAAAATATGCTAATGAGCCCCCACCAGCACATTTTCCCCACCTACATTTCAAAGTGCAGTAATGATTGCATCAAATGCCTACGTTTGTTACCAAGTGGGAAGTGGGAATTTACAACTGGAAAAAATCAGCTTGATCAACCCTCCAACTGGTAATTTCTAGTGGGAAACACGTCTATCATCCCTGAGCTTCAACTCCTCCCACATGACATCACCGACTAATGAAATTAGCTCAATAACTATTTTTTCGGCAGTTAACTGGAACGACAAAACAATATTTTAAAAAGCAATCTATTAATGTGGATTTTGAACCCTCTACATTATTGACAAGCATGACAGCTGTACTTTTAGTTTATGGTTGACGCAGCTTGTTGGCCATTCGCCAGTTGACGTTTCCCAATGGTTTCAAAGCACGTTAATGCATCCAACAGGTATTTACGACTTCACAACTGGAAAATTCCCACCTCCCTCATGGTTAAGAATGCAGCTTGATATTTCATATGTTGGGTAGAAAAAAATGACCATTATACTAGATTAACCACACATGTACCCTAAAAAGGTACCGACCAGAACCATGTGAGTTCCTATGTACACCTCTAAAAGGTACTTTTGACTTTGATGTACTCCAGGGAACAACACTGTAACTTTACTCTTATTTTTACGAGTGTGTTGAGATCCTGTAAGCTCTTGGTAACAAATAACCATCTGGTGGCACTGCTGAAACATTAATACACTCAGACCATAAGGTTGCAAGTTCAAATCTTCAGAGTATTCATGCACACTATCAGACCTGTGCTGGCGGACATCCGCATGGCGGTTGTTTTGGCAGTGTCAGAGGTGGAATTGCATTTGAGCTGTCAAATCCACGTCTCCTGGCATTATACCAGCGGTACCAATGCACCAAGTCTGAACCCAACAGGACCATAAACAGCTTCTAACCCTAAGCTACTACTAAATAGTTAAACAAATAACTATGTAAGTCAGCTGAGAACAAATTCCTATTTACAATGATGGCCTAGGAACAGTGGGTTAACTGCCTTGTTCAGGGGCAGAACTACGGATGTTTACCTTGTCAGCTCAGGGATTTGATCTAGCAACCTTTCGGTTACTGGCCCAACACTCTAACCACTAGTCTACCTGCAGCCCCCCCAAAATACCCAAGACTATCTGCAGTGACCCTCTTTGCACTAACTCTTTTGACTCATCACATACCCTTCTGCAACTGTTTATTATCTATCCTGATGCCTAGTGTGGTGGAAGAATCAGAATTAGCTCGGTAACATAGATAATTAAGATGTCTTATCTGCATAATATGCTTATAGGATTGAACTATTGAACTGTTGTTATTAGCATGTATCCCTTCCGACTTGTCACGGCTGTCGTAAGAACAGGACCAAGGCACAGTGGATGATGAGTTCCACATATTTCATTCAAAGAGAAACTTAAACAAAACAAAATATATCAATAAACGAACAACTAAATGTGACCACGTGGTGCACATGCACAAACACTAAACAATATCCCACAAACACAGGTGGGAAAAATAGCTACTTAAATATGATCCCCAATTAGAGAAAATGATTACCAGCTGCCTCTAATTGGGAATCATACAAAACACCAATATAGAAAATATAAACTAGAACACAGAAATATTAAACTAGAATACCCCCTAGTCACCCCCTACCCCCTGAAACAAGGCCTCTCTATGGTCAGGGCGTGACAGGCCTCTGGTGTTGGCAGTTGCTCTTCCTCCCTCATATGGGCCTCAGTCACCTGGGGCCCAGAGAGGGGAGAGGTCAGGCTTGTCTATCACATGTCCCTGTTGCTATGCAGAATATCAGAAAGAGAAGAGGACAGGAGGGAACATTGTCATCATATGTGGATATGTATCTTTACCTATTACAAACCATGTGGGGAACCAATTACTTGTCTCCACAATGTCTGTGTGCCAGTCACTACCTCCTTCAGCCTTGGGGGAGATAAGGTCTGAGACAGGATGTGTGGGATAGTGTCTGGAATCATTGTATGTCATATTTTGTGTTGCACCTATCCTAGGATAGTGTATCTTAAATTAAAGGCTCACTCCCCTCAGTGAGCTCGTCCAGGCGTGCGGTCAAGGACATGGATTTTACTTGAGATAAGTGTATCTGGAGTTGACAAATGATTTATGCCATAGAATGAGTTGGTGTTTCTGTACTGTGAAGTACCAGGGACAGGCAAGGCCGTGTCTTAGGGGCCTAACTATAAGAACAGTCTTCATAGCAAATGCTATCTGGCTGGGGGATACTCATTTCTCATATATCAAATCCTAACCTTGTGATCCATTCCACACATCTGTTGTTTGTCATTTAGACTAAAGGGGTGTATCTTTGCTATAAAAGGTGTTTGTATTCTTTGTCTCAGGGCTCTCAATGAATCATCTAAGTGTGGTTTGTCGAACAGCCATCTTTATTGCAGAGCACTCACATCATGCACTTCTGTCTGTGGTGTGACCTGCTTTCCTTATTAATAAGTGAATAAAGATTTAGTTTAAGCATAACTCTGACTTGTGTGATAAGTTCTCTCTCTTCATTTGATAACAAAGACATAAACCACCACTCTAGTCACTTTACCCTTACCTATATGTACATACCGACCTCAATTACCTCGTACTTCTGCACATCGACTCGGTACTGGTACCCCGTGTGTATAGCCAAGTTAACGTTACCCACTGTGTATTTATTCCTTGTGTTGTAATTTTGTCAATATTTTTTCCTCTGCATTGTATTTCACTGTTAGTCTACACCTGTTAATTTACTAAGCATGTGACAAACACAATTGTATTTTATTTTATTTACCTGAAGTGGAAATTGCCTTTGGCTTTATGGAGCAGCATGAAGTTAAATCCCATCCAACCTTGTTTACACGTTGAAACATTGGATTGTGATATGTAATCTACACCTCAATAAGGCTGATAGAAATCCTCTAACGCGAGTAGGACGATGTGGATTCATGACAATGACAATTACCAAACGATTAGCCGCTCACCGATATGACAGCTCTCACGTCCCTGCTACACTACAGCCATCGGGCATCCGGCATTGCCATCTGCCATCAGCCATTGAGGGAACGCTTCCTCTGAAGTCAATGCAAGCTGCAATACTGCCCATGTTGCGTCATGTCCAATGGCAGTGTCCAAGCTCAAGAATGGTTGACATGCACTTTCATTCTATTTTGTGAATGGAAATAAAAATAAAAATAAAGATTTAGTGTTGTTTTCTGGTGTAGCAGGTACAATGTCACATTAAACTCCAGCTATGTGGGTGTTGGCTATTGCATGTTTATGCTTGATCTGATTGAATCTAAGCCTTAATGTTAAGTGTCCCTGAGCACTGCTACTTTTTAGTTGGTGTTGTCAGATAATCGCATAATTATTGACTTGATTCCGGGTAACTTTTAGTAAAGTGCAGAAATGCATTCTTGCTTATAAATCTCTGGCCAATTTCTGTCATGGCCACAGACCTGGTGGCAAAGCAGCAAATTCCGTTTGTTGTTATTTATGAGACTGTCATTTAAAATATCAGGTGTGGTTGTGTCCCAAGTGTGCTAACCAATGAGGAGGTCAATTCCATTTAAGTTCCAGTCAGTTGAGAAAGTCAACCAAATGTTCCGGTATTGAAAATATTAGAATTTTAATTTCTGTGTACTACTTCCTGAATACAATTTGTTGTTGTATATTTATTGAGAAAAAAATACAGTTCAGCTGTAGAAATACATTCATGAAAGGAGTTTCCACTATTTTCACTGCAACTCAGTAGCTGGTAACTTACCATTAAAAAAATACAGGAAACGTTTGTAAAAGCTTGTGCAATAAGAGCATCTAAGCGTAATTGAAAGTGAGGATTTTTCATGTGGAAAATCACATGACAACGTGTTTTTGGAACACTTCACATTTGACATTTCACACGTGAAAACGTGTTTTGGAACACTTCAAATGTGAAATTGTATAGGTGTCTAATGTTGGTGGGGCATATTATTTTGTTTTGATGTTACTCCTGAATCATACTGATGAATACAGTATAATAGTATTTTCTTAAGTATATTTTCTTTAACAAAACTGAGATTTACTTTGAAGTCCAAAGTGTAGAAATGGAGGGGAAATCAGTTACTGACACAGACATGGTGGCGAAGCAAGAATATCGAAATGAAATAAACCAAGAGGTTCAAATCCCAGTTAAGAATGTGTTGAATAATAAATACGCATACACAATGTTAAAGTGAGTCAAATATAAGTAGAAAATAAATGTGATGTGTACGTACAGTTGAAATCGGAAGTTTACATACACCATAGCCAAATACATTTAAACTCAGTTTTTCACAATTCCTGACATTTAATCCAAGTAAAAATTCCCTGTCCTAGGTCAGTTAGTATCACCACTTATTTTAAGAATGTGAAATGTCAGAAAAATTGTAGAGAGAATGATTTATTTCAGCTTTTATTTCTTTCATCACATTCCCAGTGGGTCAGAAGTTTACATACACCAAATTAGTATTTGGTAGCATTGCCTTTAAATGGTTTAACTTGGGTCAAATGTTTCAGGTAGCCTTCCACAAGCTTCCCACAATAAGTTGGGTGAATTTTGGCCCATTCCTCCTGACAGAGCTGGTGTAACTGAGTCAGGTTTGTAGGCCTCCTTGCTCTCACTCACTCGCTTTTTCAGTTCTGCCCACACATTTTCTACGGGATTGAGGTCAGGACTTTGTGATGGCCATTCCAATACCTTGACTTTGTTGTCCATAAGCCATTTTGCCACAACTTTGGAAGTATGCTTGGGGTCATTGTCCATTTGGAAGACCCATTTGCAACCAAGCTTTAACTTCCTGACTGATGTCTTGAGATGTTGCTTCAATATATCCACATCATTTTCATTGCCTATTGATGCCATCTATTTTGTGAAATGCACCAGTCCCTCCTGCAGCAAAGCACCCTAACAACATGATGCTGCCACCCCCGTGTTTCACGGTTGGGATAGTGTTCTTCAGCTTGGAAGCCTCCCCCTATGTCCTCCAAACATAACGATGGTCATTATGGCCAAACAGTTATATTTTTGTTTCATCAGACCAGAGGGCATTTCTCCAAAAAGTATGATCTTTGTCCCCATGTGCAGTTGCAAACCGTAGACTGGCTTTTTTTATGACGGTTTTGGAGCAGTGTCTTCTTCCTTGCTGAGCGGCCTTTCATGTTAAATCGAGATATGACTCGTTTTACTGTGGATATAGATACTTTTGTACCTGTTTCAATTTAAAATTGAATCCCTCATTTACCCAAGTGTTCCTTTATTTTGGCAGTTCCTGTATGTGTGTGGGTGTAAATATGCATTCTAAAGTGTATGTGTGAATGCATGTGTTGACAGTGTCGTGTCTTTGGCTATGCCGGATTAAGTGATATGACATGCTATTCTATAAAATAATTTCTCCGTAAATAATATTACCTGATTGCGCTAATCATGTAAATGTAATTAACTAGAGAGTCGGGGCACCATGAAAGAATATTAATAGAGCTGTTATCTTCCGAGTAAACTCTTAATAAAGACCTAGTAATATTTTCCATCAAAAGCAGTCAATATTAATCCTCATCTTAATTCAGTCTCATCTCATCTGCACGAACCCTGGCTAACAAGTTCAATCAGCAATACAAAATTGGGTTTAATTATTTATTTGCTAAATACCTAACTAATCACACAGAATTACACATACACATAATTAATCATAACTTGATTACAAATTACATCATAAAGGGAAACGTCCCTAGTGGGCGGAACAGATATGACAGCTGGTTACACAAAAGAAAAGGGGCTGGGTTTGAGTGAAAGAGCGGGAAGACTGAGGGACACAGGGAGAAGCTGTGCTATTGCAAATACAGTATCTTATGCATTCTAAATTTACCGCCCATTTGGAAAAAGAAAATGCAATAAATATTTACTCTGAGCTGCGCTTCAGTAGGTTGGTGGTAGATGGAAGGCCGTGTTGCCCAACCGAGTCCTTTGTCCTTTGAAGAATGTCTCTGCTGGTAAATTGAATACGTTGTAGTAACGTCGTTGTGTGGTAGACGGGATACTCTGTCTGTTCCTTCCTAACCTGCGTTTGCAGCTGCTGTTGCTAACTCAATGGCTAGGAGTTATCACTTCTGTAGTGAATAAGAGTTCGAAGTTCATACCATTCGCAACCAAAGCTCACACTGATGTTGGCTTCGTTTTGTAGTTATTATCTTAACCATTCTGACATCGGACCGTCATCCTCACATCCTCGGAACAGGAAGTTATATTGTCATCAAGGCTTTATATAGGAAGGGAGAGGAGGGCGTGTTTGAAAAGTCCCTTCACAGGGGTGGGCCACTGATTGAGCAGAGCCCTACCTTATGAAAACCCAAATCTCACATTTTAGAAGCTAAAATCACATTTCATCCCATCGCGAATAATTTCATATTCAAACATTTAAATTGAACAACAATTCCATGTGAATCCGATAACTCTGATGTGTAGACTTTCCACTGTAGAGTTTATGTCATCTTATCATTGATGAGAATGTCTCAGATGACAACCGAACTGACATCATATTCATTAAGTACCACTGCATATGTTCAATTGGTCGGATTACCAGAATATAGTTCATTTCCCCCCACCTTCTGATGTTCCCAGAATCTCTATGTTAACCAAGGTGTTTGCAAATGTAACATCAGTAGGGTAGAGAGAGGAAAAAGGAGGGAAGAGTTATTTATGACTGTCATAAACCTACCCCCAGGCCAACGTCATGACAACAGTAAGCTTAATCAGCGGTCATGAACAAGTACAGCGAGTAGACACCATCAGAATGCATCTGTATAAGTCTCTGGAGACAGGAGCTGCTTGTGCAGAAACATACAGGTGAGAAATGAGGTCCCCAGACACAGAGGCTGACATTTATTACTTGGAAATGTAGGCCTATGACACAGAGAATCATTAGTTGTGTGTCTACTACGTGTACACACACACGGACAAACCAAAAATCGCACACAGGCAGCGCACATACACACACACACAGAGAGAGAGAGATATTGGGGCCATAGTTCAGACCTGTGAGAGTGAGTGAACAGGACACAATGACTTGGTCCCAAATGGCACCCTATTTCCCATGTAGTGCATTACCTTTGACTGGGGCCCATGGGCTGCCATTTGGGACGCAGAAAATGAGAACTGAGAGGAGAGGGGTCTCTCCCTTACTCGCTGTCATTTTTCACTGAGGGGATGTTGAATGAGGTGTTGAATCAGACTTGTTCCTATAACCCTGTGGATGTATGTGTCTGAACTAGCATTAGCATACTCTGTAGTAAACGATCACCTGAGTATGGTGGATGTTTAAAAAATTTAAAAAAGACACGCATTTAATGTCTGAGAAACATCTTGTAAAGAGAGTCAATGAACTACAGCGTTCCAGGAGGCTGCCCAACAGGATGTATAGTGTCATTTTTATGAAATACGTCATCTCTTGTTGACAGACGCACACAACATAAATGGTAGTAAAGTCTGTCAACAGACTGTGGATCTGTGACGACTAATGAGGAACTTTGTTCCGGTATGCTGGTTTTCCGTCAATGATCATTTGGACAAAGCATGATCTCACAGGTGCCCACATCTGTCGAATTCCGTTTACGTTCAGGGGGTGGAGACTTCGCAAGTCATGTTAGTATCTTTCTCTTAACATCTCCACTCAGAATTTTACTGAGCATCTGACGCAATTATGCAAGATTTTAGTTCTGAGTTTCCGAGATTATGAAATATATTTAATTTCTTTCCTCTCTGTGTGAAGGGGGATTATGAGTGAGTGATTACATGAATTCCCAGTACGGTGCAGTAACTGGTGCTGTGGGAAGGCTGCGGGGAGGATGGGACCCAGGGGAACCACGGGGGGATTAGCCCCAGATTAAGGGCTCAATCATGGGAGGAAATTACTCCACATCTCATAGAACATCATATCCCCATGGAACATGCATACAGGCACTAATCCACTGAGATTCCCATCTGGGTAAACATCTTTTCATGAATGTCTTCAGTTGTATTCTGGGACTGTGTGTGTGTGTGTGTGTGTGTGTGTGTGTGTGTGTGTGTGTGTGTGTGTGTGTGTGTGTGTGTGTGTGTGTGTGTGTGTGTGTGTGTGTGTGTGTGTGTGTGTGTGTGTGTGTATATCTTCTATATGCATGTATATCTCCCTGTTTTCAATGTCAGGTACACCATGTTCTACCCAATTAGCTGAGGCGCTAGTTTGAGGTGCTCTGGTTTGGAATACTAATGATTTGAACATTTTGGAGCTAAGTGAAAGGAAGTGTTCTTCTAAATAAGCAGTATACTCTTAGAAAGCAGCAGATACCCATAGACTTCCAGTCATTACACTAGTATCATCTCAGGAAACTACCTCTGACTTCCTTCATTCCGGACACAGCGACATAATGGTCTCCACGAGTTCATCCGACTCAGGAGAAGTAGATAAAGGGGCCCCATTGGCAAAATCCCGTAGTATCCCTTTAAAATGTGAGAGCTCAACCTTTGCTGTGTATCTTCCCGGTTCCTCCTCCATCTCAGTTAAAAACATGGCAGCTACTTCATAACACCATATTAGCATATGAAAGATAGGAGGTTGGTATAAACCACAATAAATTCATCTCCACAAAATAATTAAGCAGCCTGGAAAATAATGAACGATATAATTGCTTGTGTTTTTCCACCCTCTGTCTGTTTTGGTGTCAGTGAACCCTTATCCTGTTTCAGTGAGCTCTGGTTGTGTTGGCTGGCTAATAGCATTAACTTGGATATGCTCAACTAATCCATGTCAAATTTGACTGATGGAGTACACAGCGATGATTAGCTATCACCTTCAGGAGATTAAGAGATCTGATATTGCCCTTCATTCTGTTTGCTTCCCTGCCTCTCTCACGTTCTCTCACTCTCTCTCACAATCAAATCAAATCCAAATCAAAGTTTAGCATATGTTATAGCGGGTGCAGAAAAATGCTCATGTTACTAGCTCCTAACAATGCAGTAAAATGTCAAGCAAGTACACAAATAATAAAAAAGTATAAATAAAAAATATGTAATCTTGAAATGTCAGAACGAATCCAAGTAATCCAAATGCAAATCTATGCATATTATCCCCCTCTCTCTCTTTCTTTCTGTCCTCAAATGTTCGCTCTCAAACTTCCTCTGTGTCTAGCAGGGTGGTAATCCTTTGTGTGCGCTTGTCAATCACGACCCCGTCACCCAGGCTAGTAGACAGAAGGGAGACATGGCGCTTATTGTGTTTACAGAAACATGCGCTCTGTCGCCTTTCTTCAAAGACATGCAACAGAGCGCAGGAACGAAACGAGGATGCTATTAGTTGCAAGGAGGGTGGGGAGCGATAAAGGGGAGGAGAGCAGCGATTAATGAACCACCGGTTCAGAGATACTGTGTAAAGTCATAAATAGGGCTCACCTCATTTATTTATACCACATTGTTAGAGAGGACTGCATTTGTATGTGTTCAGGTAAAACCAAGCCAGAAAACTGTCTGCCATTAGCTGTTTGCACATTCATCCATATAATGCCTGTTCTGCTCCTCTAAAATGTCACTATTTCCTGGCCAGAAGTTAATATCCTTGATCTCCCCAGGTGGCTGTTTACCTGGATGCTCTGCTTCACTTGGCTCCTCTAGACCACTCTACTCTGCTCCAGCTCCCCCTGAAACCCAACAGTCTGTTCTACAGATGCCTTGAAAACCTCTCTCTTACAGTACTATCCATATTCAAAAAGAACCATTCTAATAATATATGCCATTTAGCAGAATACTTTTATCCAAAGCAACTTCGGTCATGCACTTCACATATGGGTGATCTCGGGAATCAAAGCCTGGCGTAGGAACCGCTATGCTTTACCAACTGAGCTCTGATCCGCCGAGCCCATTTACTAATTAGATGTATAATTCATGGAACAAATCATTCACATTAGCAAACAAACAATCTAATTAGCCTTTAGTCGCACTCTGACATAAAGAACAAGCCTTTGTCCTCTGGAGTGAATAAGTCCAGCTGGGATCAAACCTGAACAGGGACACTGTGGCTATAATTATGAGAGGTGACCTAATGCAAAGCTGAATGACAGTAGAGGTGAATGACAGCAGAGGTGAATGACAGCAGGGCTCTGGCATGCAACAAATCAGGGCAATGACACATTAATAAAGAGTGAAAACAATATCCATGTTGGTCCACCACACCAACAATACAGCATCCCCAAGTATCCTGACCCAGTGTCTGTGTTTGCTGAGAGCTGTATTTGAATGTAAAGTAACTGGGCTCTCATTAGCCAGAGGCTTATTATTGACTGGGTGTGTGAGGGAGGCAGAGGCATGCAGGTCAGGAGTGGCCCTCCAGGGCCCCAGCAGCTAATCAGCCTGTTGAATGTCAAGGGGCTGCTAGCTGGGCTGTATGTGTGTCTAACATCAGTGTTCCGTACTAGACAACCCACACACCACCGCATCAGAGCCATCAGAACTGTGTCAAAACCAGTGCTGTGAGTCACTGGAGGATATGAGAGGCCAGTGTTTTTCCCTGTGAGCGTAGAATATAATAATATAAGCTATTTAGCAGAAGCTTTTATCCAAAGCAACTTATGTGTGCTTCTATTTGAAGTATGCTTGGCCCCAGGAATCGAACCCACAATACTGGCCGCGTAAGCGCCATGCTCTGCCAACTGAGCCACACAAGAGCGCAGTGTGAGAGTTTGAGAGAGAGAGACGGATCAAATAAATGTCCATATCCTGTATTTGTGTACATGCCTGTGTCAACAGGTACAGTGCCTTCAGAAAATATTCACACCCCTTGACTTTTTCCACATTTTGATTTTGTGTCACTGGCCTACACACAATACCCCCATAATGTCAAAGTACACTGGCCTACACACAATACCCCATAATGTCAAAGTACACTGGCCTACATACAATACCCCATAATGTCAAAGTACACTGGCCTACATACAATACCCCATAATGTCAAAGTACACTGGCCTACACACAATACCCCATAATGTCAAAGTACACTGGCCTACACACAATACCCCATAATGTCAAAGTACACTGGCCTACACACAATACCCCATAATGTCAAAGTACACTGGCCTACATACAATACCCCATAATGTCAAAGTACACTGGCCTACATACAATACCCCATAATGTCAAAGTACACTGGCCTACACACAATACCCCATAATGTCAAAGTACACTGGCCTACACACAATACCCCATAATGTCAAAGTACACTGGCCTACACACAATACCCCATAATGTCAAAGTACACTGGCCTACACACAATAACCCATAATGTCAAAGTGGAAATGTGTTTTTAGAACTGTCTACAAATGTATTTAAAAAATGAAAAGCTGAAATGTCTTGAGTCAATAAGTATTCAACTCCTTTGTTATGGCAAGCCTAAGTTCAGGAGTACACATGGGCTTAACAAGTCAGTAATTGTGTCTAACATGATCTCATCTCTTTACCCTACACATACAATTATCTGTAAGGTCCTTCAGTTGAGCAATGAATCTCAAACACAGGTCCAACCCCAAAGACAAGGAAGGTTTTCCAATGCTTCGCAAAGAATTGCACATATTGGTAGTTGGGGAGGAAAAAGCACACATTGAAAATCCGTTTCAACATGGTGAAGTTATGTATTACACTTTGGATGGTGTATCAACACACCCAGTAACTACAAAGATACAGATACAGAGTTTAATGGCTATTATTGTCACGTTCTGACCTTTATTTACTTTGTTTTGTCATTATTTAGTATGGTCAGGGCGTGAGTTGGGTGGGCAGTCTATGTTTGTTTTTCTAGGTTTTGGGTATTTCTATGTTTCGGCCTAGTATGGTTCTCAATCAGAGGCAGGTGTCATTAGTTGTCTCTGATTGAGAATCATACTTAGGTAGCCTGGGTTTCACTGTGTGTTTGTGGGTGATTGTTCCTGTCTCTGTGTTTTGCACCAGATAGGGCTGTTTTGGGTTTTCACGTTTCTTGTTAGTTTGTTCATGTGAAGTGATTTATTAAAACATGAATCAATATAACCACGCTGCGTTTTGGTCCTCTACTTCACCACAGGAAAACCATTACAGAATCACCCACCACAACAGGACCAAGCGGCGTGGTAACGGGCAACAAAAGCAGCAGCAGCAGCAGGAGCAGCAGCAGCAGCAGTGGGAGAGGCTGCACTATTTGGAGGAATGGACATGGGAGGAAGAATTGGAAGGTAAAGGACCCTGGGCACAGCCTGGCGACTATCGCCGCCCCAAAGAAGAGCTGGAGGCGGAGAAGGCGGAGAGGCGCTAGTATGAGGAGGCAGCACGGCGGCATGGATGGAAGCCCGAGAGTCAGCCCCAAAAATTTCTTGGGGGACGGCACACAGGAAGTGTGGTGAAGCCAGGTAGGAGACCTGCGCCAACTTCCTGTGTTTACCGGGGGGCTGGAGAGACCGGGCAGGCACCGTGTTATGCTGTGAAGCGCACGGTGTCCCCAGTGCGGGTGCATAACCCGGTGCAGTACATTCCAGCTCCGCGTATCGGCCGGGCTAGAGTGGGCATCGAGCCAAGTGCCATGAAGCCGGCTCTACGCATCTGGTCTCCAGTGCGTCTCCTTGAGCCGGCTTACATGGCACAAGCCTTGCGCACGGTGTCCCCGGTTCGCCTGCATAGCCCAGTGCGGGCTATTCCACCTCGCCGCACTGGCAGGGCGACCGGGACCATTCAACCGGGTAAGGTTGGGCAGGCTCGGTGCTCAAGAGCTCCAGTGCGCCTGCACGGTCCGGTCTATCCGTCACCACCTCCACGCACCAGCCCTCCAGTGGCAGCCCCCCGCACCAGGCTGTCTCTCCGGCTCATCCTTACAGAGGCTCCCGCCTCTCCAGCACTGCCGGAGCCTTCCTCCTCTCCAGCGCAGCCGGAGTCTCCCGCCTGTTCGGCGCTACCAGAGCTCCCGCCCCTCAGTCCAGAGGCGCCAGAGCTACTCAGTCCAGCGCTGTCAGAGCCTTCCTCTCCAGCGTTGCCGGAGCTTCCCGCCTGCCCAGCGCTGCTGCCGGAGTCTCCCGCCTGTCCGGCGCTGCTGCCGGAGTCTCCCGCCTGTCCGGCGCTGCTGCCGGAGTCTCCCGCCTGTCCGGCGCCAGAGCCCCTCAGCCCAGAGGTGCCAGAGCCCCTGTCCAGAGCTTCTGCCCCTCTGTCCCGAGCTGCCCCTCTGTCCAGTGGGGTCATTGAGAAGGGTGGCCATGGTTAGAAAGCCACGGAGGCGGACAATAAAGCGGACTAAGACAATGGTGAAGTGGGGTCCGCGTCCCGGGCCAGAGCCGCCACCGCGGACAGACGCCCACCCAGACCCTCCCCTATAGGTTAAGGTTTTGCGGCCGGAGTCCGCACCTTTGGGAGGGGGTACTGTCACGTTCTGACCTTTATTTACTTTGTTTTGTCATTATTTAGTATGGACAGGGCGTGAGTTGGGTGGGCAGTCTGTTTGTTTTTCTAGGTTTTGGGTATTTCTATGTTTCGGGCCTAGTATGGTTCTCAATCAGAGGCAGGTGTCATTAGTTGTCTCTGATTGAGAATCATACTTAGGTAGCCTGGGTTTCACTGTGTGTTTGTGGGTGATTGTTCCTGTCTCTGTGTTTTGCACCAGATAGGGCTGTTTTGGGTTTTCACGTTTCTTGTTTTTGTTAGTTTGTTCATGTGAAGTGATTTATTAAAACATGAATCAATATAACCACGCTGCGTTTTGGTCCTCCTCTACTTCACCACAGGAAAACCATTACAATTATAGCAGAAAACGGAGGATGGATCAACAACATTGTAGTTACTCCACAATACTAACCTAAATGTCATAGTGAAACGAAGGAAGCATGTACAGAATACACATATTTCAAAACATGCATCCTGTTTGCAATAAGGCACTTAAGAAATACTTTGAAAAAATGTGGCAGAAAATGAACTTTATGTCCGGAATACAAAGCGTTATGTTTGGGGCGAATCAAACACAGCACATCAATGAGTACCACACTTAATATTTTCAAACATGGTGGTGACTGCATCATGTTATGGGTGTGCTTGTCATTGGCAAGGACAAGGGAGATTTTGGGGGATGAAAATAAATGAAATAGAGCTAAGCACAGGCTTTCCAACAAACCATGGGAGACAAGTTCACCTTTCAGCAGAACAATAGCCTAAAACACCTGGCCAAATATACACTGGAGTTGCTTACCAAGATGACATTCAATGTTCCTGAGTGGCCTAGTTACAGTTTTGACTTGAGAATCTATGGCAAGACATGAAAATGGCTGTCTAGCAATTGATCAACAACCAACTTGACAAAGCTTGAAGAGTTTCAAAAAACATTGTACAATCCAGGTGTGCAAAGCTTTTAAAGACTCACAGCTGTAATCGCGCCAAAGCCAATTATAACATGTATTGACCCAGGGGTGTGAATACTTATGTAAATTAGATATTTCTTTATTTAAATGAGATATTTCTGTGTTTTCAACATGTCATTATGGGGTATTGTGTGTAGTGAGAGAATCCATTTTGAATTCAGGCTGTAACACAACACGTTTAGTAAGTCAAGGGGTATGAATACTTTCTAAAGGCACTGTATTTGTGTACATGTCTGTGTCAATGTTCGGTACACAGTATTACATGTGTGGAACTAGTATATACATACGAGGAAATGTGATTATCAGACATTGATTTGAAGTTGAGTATACAGTACATCAGAATTTATTTACATTGGTTTTGAATAAAACTTTCTGCTTTCGATAGTTGTGTTTGTTTTCACCAGTACACTAAACTATGGGGGTTTGAAATAATTTCACTATTCGAGCGGCGACTAGTGTGGGCGGACTGTAGCTCGTAAATCGTGGAGTTGAGTTTAGTCGTCTAACCCGTTGGTTGCTCGATGTAGCCTAATCCTCTTTATTTCACTAACTTTTCATTCGGTCCTTTTATTCCATATTTTGTGAACTTTCACTCCACTCGCTACACATTGAACCTCTTTGATGCTTTGTTTGGCAAACATAAACAACAAGATATTTTAATATAATTTAGAAAAATACATTTCAGTGGTAGAATCTGCCTAAAATTCATATTTTTTTCCTCCCAAAAACAAATATTCACAAGTATTTGAATACTAATGTCTGTTCGGATATTTGAATATTCAAATAACCATGCACATCCCTACACTACACATAGTGATTATATTATCCACATTCTGAAGGGAAAATATGCTTCTTGCTTCACATGAATGGGCATTAAAAAAGCCAACTCTAACATCTATCAATATGTCTCCTCTCTCTCTCTCCCTGTCTTTCTCTCCTTTCTCTCTCTGTATCTCTCCCCTCTCTTTCCTATATCACTCTCTCCCTACACACAAGATAAGGACATTAATGCCCCCCTTCCTTCCCTCTTGTCACAGTAATTAGCCACCCCCTCACACACATGAAGAACTAATATCTCACACTGCTGCAGCTGTGCTCCCCCCCACCACCACATACACACACAATTACTAAGGGGGGCGTATTACGGAAAGTGACAGTGAGTGAAGGGAGACGAACTCGTGATGCTCGTAGTCGAAGAGTGCTGCTCAGACCACTGAGCCCACCACAGTTCAAAATGCTCTAGCTAGCCGGGAGAATACTTGACATCCACCCCTCATAAAGCCCCATCTTCCCCCACCAAACACCCCTCATCTCCCACCACCCATCCATCTCCCCCGCTCCACGCCCCTCATAGTTGCTAAATAACAGTGCTACCATTAGTCATAACCATCCTAAAAGAGTGTCGAGTCAAGGTTTGAAATCAATAGGGAGTCTGTGAACTGTGAATCTATCTGCCCAGAACAAGATTTAGAACAACAAATTTAAAGTATGAAGAGGAATGGTAGAACTCTTAGCTTCTATTACAGATGATGTGTTCTCATTTGGATGAACTGGAGGTACACTTCATGTTTGTTGGCCATATTGCCTTCACCCATACTATATTTTCAGATGAGAGGCAAGGAGAAGAGGCCTGTTGACCAGTGCTTCCCATTTTTGTTATAGACTCGGACAAGCACACCTGAATCAACGTGTCAACTAATCATCAAGCCCTCAATGAGTTGAATCAGGTGAGTTTGTCAAGGGTAACAACAAAAACGTGTGCTGTTGGGGATACTCAAGGACTGGAAATGGGAAACACTGCTTGTAGACGACTGAGAAGATTGTTATATGAAGGCAACAGGGAGGGAATCTTACCTTGAATAGAATAGATTTAGTCTTACCTCGTTGATGAGGAACTGTAGCTGGAGGACAGCGGCTCCACTTTCATGCTGGCTATAGCAGTCCACACCAGGCCGTCCCAGGCTGATGACATCACAGAGTCAAGGAAGCAACCAGGAAGTAGAATGCATTGGCATAGTACAGGACAATGTCTAGCGCACACATGCACATTTGCACACACACACACACACATTTGCACGCATTGGCAGACACAGAAAAATACACACACACGGTAGGATGCATTGGCATAGGACAGGACCATGTCTAGCACTGACTGTATGAGCAGGATAAAACATGAAAAACATGAAAAACTCCTCAGAGGAGGAAGGGGAGGACCATCCTCCTCAGAGAATTTCATAAAAATAAAAACAGTGAAACGTTAAAAAAGTTACCCTTTTTAGATAAAACTATACTAAATATATTGTCACCAAATAATTGTTTTGCAATGAAGGTCTACAGTAGCCTCAACAGCACTCTGTAGGGTAGCACAATGGTGTAGCCGGGGGACAGCTAGTTTCCATTCTCCTCTTGGTACATTGACTTCAATATAAATCCTAGGAGGCTCATGGTTCTCACCCCCTTCCATATACTTACACAGTAGTTATGACAACTTCCGGAGGATGTCCTCTAACGTATCAGAGCTCTGGCAGCATGAACTGAAATGTTGTCCACCCAATCAAAGGATAAGAAAATCAATCTAATACCGAAAGAATAAGCTCCAGCTAGCTTGAATGGCCATACATCAAATGTGGTGAGTAGTGGACTCAAAGAGAGAGAAAGACAATAGTTGAACAGTTTTGAACTAATGAATTTCTTTTAAAAAAGGGGAAGCAAGAGAGAGAGAGAGAGAGAGAGAGAAAGCTAGCTATATTTTCTTATATTCTTTTCACTTTCACTGGGCTAGCAAATGCAGCTAGCTAGTTTCAAACACCTGGCTGAAACAGAGAGAGATGCTATTTTAGCTAGATGGCTATGGCTATCCAACACTGTAACTCTTCCAAGTCAAGGTAAGCTTTTGGTTGTATTAATTTATTGCCATTGTGGCCCGCCGGTGTAAATGCTTGCTGACTGTACACTGCACTGCATAATTGTAGCGAGTTTACTAACACGTTAGTTCTAGTAGCTATGTTGACTATGACGTTAGCTAATACGGTGACCACAACGATGTAGGCTGTGTGTAGTGGTTATTGGTTATGATATGAAGGTTTGGCTTGGAAAGATTTTTTTCCTGGTCACAGACAGCGAATGTGTTGTGCACTGAAGTCCACAAGCGAAGGAAAAAGGTGAGAGGAGGAGAGCATAGAGATGCGAAGAGGAATTATATGAGCAAAGTGATCAATGCTGTTTGTATGTGGCTGTTATGAAAGAGTGTGCAAGGCAAGAGTGTGCAAGGCGGTATTAAAGGTCTGCCACCTTCATAGACTAGGTTGTAGCAACCTCATGGTGGGTACAGGGAACATTCGAGAATCATGTAGTAGCCTAAACCGATCACGTTACATTGAGCAGGGTGAGCGGAATAGGAATGACAGTCATCCGATATGCTGTAGGAGAAATAAGGACACGCTCATTAAAAAAAATACTGTCCTCTCTCATCTTAAACGGCACCGACCACCACTGGAACCTGCTGAATATTTAGAAATGATATAATAGTCGTAGGCTGCAGGGCAGGACACTGAAACATTATTTCTCCTGGTTAGGTGTAATAAAATATGGAATGAAATGAACTCTCTAGGTGAGTAACACTCCTGTATTAAACACTGAACTCGGGAGTGAAGTGAATAAAGTACATTAGTGGTCTTGTAAAACCACACCTACACCCATTCTGTCCTCTCTTTCCCTGGATAACATGGCTAACTTTCCAGAGTAGCTCTCTTAAACAATGAGTCATAGGACTGGAGAAACAGCAGGGGGAGTGTGTGTGTGTGTGTGTGGGGGGGGGGGACGCAACGAACACAAACAAAAATGTAATTGGATTTAGGTTCAAGGTTGGGTGGAAAAAAAATACAAAATTCCCTTACGTTGATGCCTTTTTGCATATACAGTTTTCTACTTTGATTCAACGTCATCATAATTGTATATATTTATTTTTTTATGACGTTGGAACAACGTTGATTCACACAGTTTCTGTCCAGTGGGCTGTTATTGTTGTGGAAGTTCTCTCTCTGTGTCAAAAAGAACATGCCTGAGGGATGGAGTAATGAGGGGACCCCAGGAGAGGATATCAGGCCACTTTGAGACACACTGCCTGCATCCCAAATTGCGCCCTAATCCCTGTTTAGCAGTGGGGATGGACATAACATTTACATCTGCAGAACAATTATATCTCTATAAGAATCATATCTCCAGAGCAATCATGTTTCCAGAACAATTATATCTCAAAGCAAAGCAGATGATAGCCAAAAACAATTTCCCACATCCCAGTGGAAACCAAAGTGCTATTTGATTATGTTTGTTTCTGCGAGGCCAACCCAACCAGTGTTCAGCCAGTACAGTATGTTGATGTCCTGCTCTCTATCTGTTGTAGAACAGAGGTGTGTGGCTGTAGAGGCAGGGTTCTGGTTGACTACATAAGGGGACAACACAAGGTGTCAGGACAGATACATCTGTGCCACAGGAGGTGTGCTACTGCTTTTTCAGCCACCTCACACACACACAGACGCACGCACACGCACGCACGCACGCACACACACACACACACACACACACACACACACACACACACACACACACACACACACACACACACACACACACACACACACACACACACACCTCCGACAAGGACAAGGTCATGGGACCTCTCTAATTTTACTCCCAGACACGATAAACAGTGTGATATAAAACAGATAAACATGTACGCAGCGTGCTTGTCAAACGTGCTGTTGCGAACACCACAGCAACAAGGTTGAGCAATTCGGAGTAAAATCGAGTGGACAGGGCCTTCCATGCGCATGCATCCATGTTCAGCAGATGAAGAGTAGATGGTGAAAGAACTGTTTCCAGGCCCAGCCAATATATTAAGTACAACTGTGGCTGTCCACTTGAATTGAGATTGGCTGGGAATCTCTTTTTTCTCTCTAGTTAGGGAGGCACTTCTAATCAAAATCAATACTGCAGGTAATCACACTCCCAAAAGCCTTTAAACAAGCACATTTCAAAAACATTAGCAAGAACGGCCTCTTTTGTGTGTGTGTGTGTGTGTGTGTGTATGTATGCCTACCTTTGAAACGCAGTGTGTGTCTAGCTGTGTCAGCCTCTATGCTTCATGTGTATTCTCTATGCACATTATCACCAGTGAGGGAGCGTGCAAGGCATGCAGACAGGCGTGCTGTGCAGGGGGGGGGTTCGGATGAGCAGGGCTCGTGGGCGGCGGGGGATCGGCAGAATTAACAATCCGTGACCGTCCCATTTCCCATTCGTTCCCCAGGAGGGAGGAGGTGGTTGATGAGAGGGAGAAGGGAGTGACAAGCGAGGGGGGACCGTAACTCATTCTTCTCATCCCTCTTTCCCTGGCGCCCTGTCTACCACTCCTCCTTCTTTCCCTCCAGTCTCCCTCTCGCCGTAATGACTGGACATGTTACATGCCACTGGAAGGTGGGAGGGAAGGAAAGGAGAAAAGAGAGAGAAGGGAGGGTATGAGGGAAAAGAGAGAGAAGGGATGGTACGAGGGAAAAGAGAGAGAAGGGAGGGAAAAAAAGAGAGAAGGGATGGTACGAGGGAAAAGAGAGAGAAGGGATGTACGAGGGAAAAGAGAGAGAAGGGAGGGAAAAGAGAGAGAAGGGATGGTATGAGGGAAAAGAGAGAGAAGGGATGGTACGAGGGAAAAGAGAGAGAAGGGAGGGAAAAGAGAGAGAAGGGAGGGTAGGAGGGAAAAGAGAGAGAAGGTATGGTAAGAGGGAAAAGAGAGAGAAGGGAGGGAAAAGAGAGAGAAGGGATGGTACGAGGGAAAAGAGAGAGAAGGGATGTACGAGGGAAAAGAGAGAGAAGGGATGTACGAGGGAAAAGAGAGCGAAGGGAGGGAAAAGAGAGAGAAGGGAGGGTAGGAGGGAAAAGAGAGAGAAGGGATGGTAAGAGGGAAAAGAGAGAGAAGGGAGGGAAAAGAGAGAGAAGGGGTGGTACGAGGGAAAAGAGAGCGAAGGGATGGTACGAGGGAAAAGAGAGAGAAGGGAGGGTACGAGGGAAAAGAGAGAGAAGGGAGGGTAGGAGGTAAAAGAGAGAAGGGATGGTACGAGGGAAAAGAGAGCGAAGGGAGGGTACGAGGGAAAAGAGAGAGAAGGGAGGGTACGAGGGAAAAGAGAGAGAAGGGAGGGTACGAGGGAAAAGAGAGAGAAGGGGTGGTACGAGGGAAAAGAGAGAGAAGGGGTGGTACGAGCGAAAAGAGAGCGAAGGGATGGTACGAGGGAAAAGAGAGAGAAGGGATGGTACGAGGGAAAAGAGAGAGAAGGGAGGGTACGAGGGAAAAGAGAGAGAAGGGATGGTACGAGGGAAAAGAGAGAGAAGGGAGGGTACGAGGGAAAAGAGAGAGAAGGGAGGGTACGAGGGAAAAGAGAGAGAAGGTAGGGTACGAGGGAAAAGAGAGAGAAGAGAGAGAAGGGAGGGAAAAGAGAGAGAAGGGGTGGTACGAGGGAAAAGAGAGCGAAGGGAGGGTACGAGGGAAAAGAGAGAGAAGGGAGGGTACGAGGGAAAAGAGAGAGAAGGGAGGGTACGAGGGAAAAGAGAGAGAAGGGAGGGAAAAGAGAGAGAAGGGGTGGTACGAGGGAAAAGAGAGCGAAGGGAGGGTACGAGGGAAAAGAGAGAGAAGGGAGGGTACGAGGGAAAAGAGAGAGAAGGGAGGGTACGAGGGAAAAGAGAGAGAAGGGAGGGTAGGAGGGAAAAGAGAGAGAAGGGAGGGTACGAGGGAAAAGAGAGAGAAGGGAGGGTAGGAGGGTAGGAGGGAAAAGAGAGAAGGGAGGGAAAAGAGAGAGAAGGGATGGTATGAGGGAAAAGAGAGAGAAGGGTTGGTATGAATGGGAATGGATGGTATGGGTCTTAGGTCTAATTGTGCTCTCTGCATGGTTGCCTGTTAATTGGTCCTGGTTTAATTAGTTTGATAAACACACACATGGGACCCAGACTGCATGGGAGCCACTACAGAGACACACACACAGCCAGGACAGGAGATGCCAGAATGGCTGCTGCTGTCTAAGATGGATCATTACCTCTGTGCCAGCCTGCTCTCACTGCCTGTATCCCAAATGGCATAGTATGCCCTATATAGTGCACTACTGTTGACCAGTGCCTATAAGGCACTATGTAGGGACTAGAGTGCCATTTGGGATGCATTCACTTACAGTATGGTTGTTAATACACAGCAGCCTGGGCCATGCCCTTGTGTATGCTACCCAGAGACATAGGAGAGGTTGGCCAACTGGGGTCGAGATTGAGTTTTGATCGGGTGCCAACTTGGCACCAAAAGCTTATAGTAAAGGAGTTTGTTTATCCAAGCAAATGATCCCATTCCTAGTAAATCAGTTAGTGTACAGATATAGCTGGGTTGTGGATGAATACAAAAATAAGATGACATCCACATAGTAAAATCGCATGAGTTAATTCAACTCCTATGGAGTCAAATTTCAACACAATTTTAGTCATGGGGTTGATATTTTTGGAAAACGACACTAAATGGAGTAAATATTAAACTCTGATAGTTTCTTGAATTGAACTCCAATTGCCATTTTACTCATTTCAGTATCATTTTTTTAATCAATTCCCTTTTGCCATTTGACACTTTTCTGTGTTGTTTTTAATTAACAATCAACTGCAGCAGAGCACATTTTTCTTTCAGCTGACATCCTTTGAGTAAGAATGATGTAAAGCCTTATTTGAACATTTCTGAACGTTTCACATGATGGGGCTTTGCAATAAGATATCCCATTTCTGTCGGAAGCCATCTCACAGGAAGATATCCGGCACTTTGACATCAACCCTAACTTGCATTTAGAACACCTGTCAGAGTAAGGAAGACTATACAGTACATGGAGACGAACAACATCAAACTGGAACAACTATCTCACTAACAGCTGCTATGAATCCAACCCCTTACAGATTGGATGAGTTGCATGTATCGTATCTTTGTGTAGCATCAGATTTAAAGAAACAGTCCATGTGCAAGAGACAAGAAATGAACCTCCAACAGAGTGCCATGGACATGAGTCGGTCACGGTCAGTCCAAAAGGCATTTCCTTCTTAGTCTAACGGTCTAAGACGGTGGTGTTACTCTGGTGTTATCCAGAGTGTTACATTGGCGCCAAAATTTGGGGCGGGCTCTCGCGGGGGAGGGGTCAAAGGGGGAAGTGAATGTGTCACACGAGGTTGCGTGACGAAGTAGATCCGCCTGTGAACTTCAAAACCAGCGTTTGCCCTCAGCCCAAAAAGGACATGTCCTCTTGGTCTAAGACATTGGTTGCTCCCCTGGGAGACCTGAGTTCATATCCCGCGCGTTACAAGAGCATGCTGGGAATTTTTCGTTGTTGAAATATTTCACTCCCTGTCTCTGGTTACTCTTAAAGGGAAAATGGTGCATTTCTATGTTTTGTTGTAAAAAAAAGATAGGAGATACGTGTTTATAATGACATCATCGGTGTTCATCGTGTGAATTTGCCATTAGTAATTGTCTGCTAACTGCTTGATGATGTCATTGAAAACACTTATCTTTCTCTGTCTATTTTACTACAAAACATAGAAACGCACAATTTTCACATATGTTGATATTGGGCTGATGCTGAAGATGATGAATATGATGTTGAAAAATCGTGACATTTCCCTTTTATTGAGTTAAAAGTACTCCTTCCCAATGAACTCCAGTTATCAATACTAACTCCAGGGAGCGTATCACTCTCTCTCTAGGGTTAAGATAACTCCCAGTAGAGTCAATTTCAACTATTCTTGAGTTATTTAATTTGGTGTAATGAGTCAACAGGATTTCAGCAGGCAGTGAGAGGGATATTGAGATAGAAATAGAGCGGTAAGAATAGGAAGAGAGTGACTCACCGAAAGAAAATAGAAATGTAGAGAGAGGGAGACCGAGAAACAGAGAGAGAGAGACAGAGAGAGAGACCGAGAAACAGAGAGAGAGACAGAGACAGAGAGAGAGAGAGACAGAGAGAGACAGAGAGAGAGAGAGAGAGAGAGAGAGAGAGAGACAGAGAGAGAGAGAGAGAGAGAGACAGAGAGAGAGAGAGAGAGAGGCAAGTTAGAAAGTGGTGACTCAGAGATAGGGAAAGCTAAACAGCAAATTGGAAAGTTTTATCTAGTATTGATTTTTCAGTGTAACATTTCTGGTGTTGATTCAGCTGTTAAATTAACACTCATTGGTTTAAAAGAACCCCAGTGTTTGTGTTAAGAACCAGTGTTTAACCAAAACCACACCTACCATTATAATATTTCCCAGCATGCTCTATTGCGGGTTGACTTTTATAATTATTTGTTTCAATATCTATGTTTTGATTGATTAATTAAAATAACATATATTTTTCTAAACTATTCCAACCTGTTACTTGGACTTATTGCACCTGTTACCGAAATGGTTGTTCCAGTTTAGATGGTTTAGGTAGATGGTTTAGGGGGGGTTTGGCTGAACAGTCATTCTGAATGCATGTTGTGGCTGAACACAAATTCAAAATGTTGAATATCCACACTCATTTTGCAAGCCATCATAATGTGACTTGAGGGTCTTAAAACACGAGTTTCAGACCACTGTATTGGGTAAAATTAGGCCCTCAAAATAAGGCCTTAATAAATACTTGTTGTATTGTGTTAAAAAAATGTAATTTAGATGATAAAATATTCACTTGGAATATCAATTTGGTGAAGGCCACAGGATTGGAAATGGATGAATTTCAACAAGCATGTCTCTGTCACAAACAAATACAGTCATGGGTGGTTAATCAACAAAACAGCAAACAAGAATCAGACACAGCAGATCTGAACACAAATAAACCACCAAAACTCTTGCAAACCTCAGTGAATTCATCCCTCACCCGTGTTCTAAACTGCCCTATTGGCACCAAGGATTCAACATTTAATGAAGTTTGTAAATTATACGAAAACAATGGGGGCGTTAAAACTAAAGGCTGAAAACAGGTTTCTAGAAATGTTTGATAATTTATAGAAAATATATATATTACATTTACATGACATTTACACATTTACATGAACCACTTTTGGCAGTGATTACAGCCTCGAGTCTTCTTGGGTATGACGCTACAAGCTTGGCACACCTGTATTTGGGGAGTTTCTCCCATTCTTCTCTACAGATCCTCTCAAGCTCTGTCGGGTTGGATGGAGAGCGTCGCTGCACAGCTATTTTCAGGTCTCTCCAGAGATGTTCGGTCGTGTTCAAGTCTGGGCTGTGTACTGGGCCACTCATGGACATTCAGAGTCTTGTCTCGAAGCCACTACTGAGGTGTCTTGGCTTTGTGCTTAAGGTCGTTGTCCAGTTGGAAGACAAATCTTCACCCCAGCCTGAGGAGCAGGTTTTCATCAAAGATCTCACTGTACTTTGCTCTGTTCATCTTTCCCTCGATCCTGACTAGTCTCCCAGTCCCTGCCGTTGAAAAACACCCTCACGGCATGATGCTGCAACACCAGGCTTCACCGTAGGGATGGTGCCAGGTTTGCTCCAGATGTGATGCTTCGCATTCAGGCCAAAGAGTTCAATCTTGGTTTCATCAGACCAGAGAATCTTGTTTCTCATGGTCTGTGCCTTTTGTGCCTTTTGGCAAACTCCAAGCGGGCTGTCATGTGCCTTTTCCTGGTTGGCTTCTGTCTGGCCACTCTACCATAAAGCCCTGCTTGGTGGAGTGCTGCAGAGATGGCTGTCAGAAGGTTCTCCCATCTCCACAGAGGAGCTCTGTCAGAGGGACCATTGGGTTCTTGGTCACCTCCCTGACTAAGGCCCTTCTCCCCCGATTTCTCAGTTTGGCCAGGCGGCCAGCTCTAGGAAGAGTCTTGGTGGTTCCAAACTTCTTCCATTTAAGAATGATGGAGGCCACTGTGTTCTTGGGGACCTTCAATGCTGCATACATTTTTTGGTACTCTGCCCCATATCTGTGCCTCGACACAATCGTGTCTCGGAGCTCTACGGACAATTCCTTCAACCTCATGGCTTGGTTTTTCCTCTGACATTCACCGTCAACTGTGGGACCTTATATAGTCAGGTGTGTGCCTTTCCAAATCATGTCCAATCACTTGAATTTACAATAGGTCGACTGCAATCAAGTTGTTTAAACATCTCAAGGATGATCAATGGAAACAGGTTTCACCTGAGCTCAATTTTGAGTCTCATAGCAAAGGGTCTAAATACATATGTAAATAAGGTATTTCTGTGTAAAAAAAATATATAAATGTGCAAACATTTTATAAAAACCTGTTTTTGCCTTGTCATTATGGGGTATAGTGTGTAGGTTGAAGGGGATTTTAGAATAAGGCTGTAACATAACAAAATGTGGAAAAGGTCAAGGGGTCTGAATACTTTCCGAATGCACTGTATAAATAGTGCAGAGGACAGGTCCCAAAATCAACCCATGCGGGACAACTTTAGTAACGCTAAGGTAACTTGACACTGTCAGAAAGCACACCTGCAAGACGCCTGGCCGAGGCCCATTTCAGACAACCTTTGAATGAGTAGGGGATGGTCGACAGTATCAAAGGCCTTGAATAGGTCTATAAATATAGCACTACAATGAGTCCTAGGATCTCAGCAATTTAACACATCATTGAAGACGGGCGTAGCTGCTGAAACGGTCCTCTGTCCAGGTGCAAAAACAGACCGGTGAACATTAAGAATATCGTTCTTGGCATTCTTAGCTGAGAGATTGCCAGTGATTCTAATATTTTTTTTGCAAGGCAAGATAGATTAAAAATTGGGCAGTAGTTACCTAGGTCAGAAGGATTCCAACATTTGTGAAGGGCGAGGACCTGCACCGCCTTCCATATCTTAAGGATAGCAACAGAAGCAATTGTTAAATAAGAATGTGGGTCAAAGGTTCAACATTGAGGGAGGCAGAAAACTGCAGTAGAAAGGGATCAAGCAACTGAGCTCCAGTAGATTTTCTTTCTTTTTTTTCTTTACATACGTTTTGCAAGGCATTTGGTACATCATTGACATAAACTAGTTCAAATGAAAAATAGTGAGTTCCTGGAAGAGCATCATTCTCTGCTATCTGTTTAGAGGTGAATAAAGGACACCCTCTTGTGGAACTTTAGATCTTTTCAGAAACCATTCTTTCAAATAGGGGGCCAGCTTAGGCCAAATGGTTACCTCTTAAGGCTAGCCCTGTTTACTGCCCCTTCTGGAGGAATTGGGTACCCATATAAAACAGGATAAATTTTTGTCAAAAGTTGCTAATATATGCATATAAAAAATATTATCGAATAGAAAACACTCTAAAGCTTCTAAAACCGTTTAAATGTTGTCTCTATTTAAAGCAGAAGTCTCAGGGCATGCATTCTCCCAAAGTCTATCTTGTCATGGAAAAAGTTGGCCCAACTTTGACGTCATCGTATACGCACTTCCCAAACAGTTACAGCTCTGGGAACAGGCTGTACGTGTTCAACGCGAAGCCTGCTTTCAATGGGGCTTCTCATTGTGAGAATCGTGTGCTCACGAGAGTTTGAGCGGGCCGAAAGGTCTCGGTCACGCGAAAAAAGGGTACGCTTATGCACGCTCTGGTCGGGTGATGTCTTTTCCTCAGGATCGATTAAACGACGTGTGTGTTTCTGTTCGTCCTCACGATTTCTGTGCACCTTTATAACATGTTAAAGCTTAATTATGAACATAGTTTGACAAGTTTACTCGACATATAATATGTCATTTCGACGTTTTGGTGCGCATCCACTTGAATTTTGGCTACATTTCGACCGAAATGTGTCGTTTTTGAGAACCGAAAGACACAGACTTGAAAACTAAACGCTGTTTTGGTAAGTATAATCCCTTCCAGGTCTTCTGATGGAAGAACAGCAAAGGTAAGGGAATATTTATGTGGTAAATTTGGGTTTCTGTCGACTCCAAGATAGAGGAGCCATAATGCTAATTTTGGAGCGCCGACTCCTAGTATAGCCTAGTGAACGCAACCTGTAACGTTAAAAATAAATGTAACACAGCGATTGCATTTAGAAGAAGTGTATCTTCCTATAAATATGTAAAACATGCATATTTAGTCAAAGTTTATGATGTGTATTCCTTGTTAGCTGACGTTATCTGCCGGAGCTATTTCATTTCTCCTGACATTTTAGTAGCATTTTTTGAACGATGCGTCATTGTAAACAGAGATTTATGGATATATATTGCAGATTATTGAAAAAAAAATGAATGTACTGTGTAACATGTTATATTACTGTCATCTGATGAAGATTTCAAAAGGTTAGTGAAATGATTTTTCTTTTAATCCTGCGTTTGTTGATTGCATATTTTTTCCTACTTGGCTATGCTAATGAGCTATGTCTGCGGTGGTGGTTTGACATAAATATGTGCTATGTTTTCGCCGTAAAACATTTTAGAAATCTGACTTGCTGGGTAGATAAACAACTTGTTTATCTTTCATTTGAGTTATTTTACTTGTTAATGTGTGGAGGTTAAATATTTTTAGGAATATTTCTTGCGTTCCATGCGCCACATTCCAGCTGAGGGGGTGGGGGGGGTTCCTAAATGGGAACGTGTATCCCCAAGCACCACAAATGTAATTGTTTGTCTTTTATGGGACCAGAGGCTATCATAACCTGCTGGGGCAATGAGGGGGTGAAGTTTTGTTTCAAGGATTTGACCACTCAAGAATTTTGCTGGATTTCCACCACTCTCAGACACACAATTCAAGAGGTATGTTGACTTTGCTTTCCCAACCAGAGTAACACATCTATTCCTCAAATGTCTGAAGGACTGCCAGTCAGAACTAGAATCAGTCAATCTAGCCTTAGCCCAAGCTACATTTCTTTCATGAAACAATGGGTTACGCCTGTTCCTTACCTTACATGTTTTATATGGGTCATGCTTATCTGACACAGAGTAAAACATTCAAGGGCCTGATCTAAATCAGATATTGACGATATACACTCCCAATTGTAGTTCACCAAGGTCATATCAAAAATGTTGCTCATTAAAAGTGCTGAAATTTCTCTTTGTAATAATGTGTGGACTTAGGTGATTTAGGTAGCTTAGTATCTCTAATGCAAGCAATGGGGCACTGATCACTGAGCTCGTTAGCAAAGATTCAATTGGCTGTCCAGTATATTGTACATATGATGAGCCTTTGTCAGAATGACATCCAAAAGAGTCCAGTTTACAGGGTGTTTTAAGTTGGTTCAGATATCAGTTGAGTAAATAAAATGTTCAGTACAAATATATTTCAGTCTATCTGACACTGGCATCAACCAATCCAGGTTAAGGTCACCCAATCTCAACCTTAGTTGGGTATTATTACCGAGGCCCACATTTAGGACAAGATGTTCAAATCGTTTGGGGACAGAGGTGATGATACCCACAGCAACGTTCAAGTTGTTCTTTCTGAATATGGCGACACCCCCCTCCTCTGCCAGATCTATTCACACTATTTCCATACATACTCTTTTTTATTAACCAAGTCTAGAAATGATCTAAACGATCGAAACTTCCAATATTTATATGAATCAGTCCAATAGCTGCAGGATTTCAGATGAGACAGAGTCTCTAACACAAAAACTATATGATCAGAGAGAGAGAGAGAGAGAGAGAGAGAGAGAGAGACCGTGATTACGTTAGTAGGATGTATTGCCAGGGCCACAGGAAGAATGGAATAGTTTCGATGTTAGAAAGCTACACTGACTAATATAAACATGCATGGTGTATGACATGTATATATTGACCACTGTATCAGGTGGTTCAGCAGCTTGTCTGTCTGTCTTTGCCACTGTGTCACAATGCCAGCTCCTGTCTGCTCCAATACCAAACCCACCATGACCAGCAAGTTATTAGCATAATCCATCAGGAACATAATTTACAAAACAAGATGATTACCTCAAAAGTGCAGAAAACCCAATTAAACATCACCACTCCAATCTCTCATTTGCTAATTCAACTCTAGCAGGCTCCTTTATTGAAAGCAACATTTTTGCGACAGGCTCAATTGCAGAGCAATCTGGAGTATGTGGTGGAAGGGAAGGCCTCTAGTCAGAAGTAAAGAGTACTGTATGTTTGTGTTTGTTTGTCTGTCTGTCTGGTAATGCTGTTTGACAGGCGCTCAGAGCCTGATTACCGGCTGTGACATTTCACCAAGTGATCAGCCTGCTGATTTATGTTAACCCTGTCATCATCACCAGCCTGCTAGTTACTTTAACCCTGTCATCATCAACCGGCCTGCTAGTTACTTTAACCCTGTCATCATCACCAGCCTGCTAGTGACTTTAACCATGTCATCATCACCAGCCTGCTAGTTACTTGAACCCTGTCATCATCACCAGCCTGCTAGTTACTTTAACCCTGTCATCATCACCAGCCTGCTAATTACTTTAACCATGTCATCATCACCAGCCTGCTAGTTACTTTAACCCTGTCATCATCACCAGCCTGCTAATTACTTGAACCCTGTCATCATCTCCAGCCTGCTAGTTACTTTAACCCTGTCATCATCACTAGCCTGCTAGTTACTTGAACCCTGTCATCATCACCAGCCTGCTAGTTACTTTAACCCTGTCATCATCACCAGCCTGCTAGTTACTTTAACCCTGTCATCATCACCAGCCTGCTAGTTACTTGAACCCTGTCATCATCACCAGCCTGCTAGTTACTTTAACCCTGTCATCATCACCAGCCTGTTTTCCTTAAACTTCATCTACACTGGAGGAGGAAAATGAGAAGGACAGTATGGATCAGACTCAGGACTTAATATGTGGTGTTGCTGAATAGTCATTGCATTCTGGTAACTAGATGTTCTAAGATCATGTTAACATATCTATGTCAAAATGAGCCCAAAGATTCATCAAGATTCGTCTCGTTAACTACTGTATATGAGAAGTCAAATAATTGGCAAAATGAATACATTTGCAACGTGGTCAACAACACAGTACAGGAGGAAGCTGTATCTGCCAGTAGATGTGATTGACAGGGGAGATAATGGCAGGCGAGGAGCTCCACAGACTGCTGATATGACACCGGTAAAATAGATATCCATCGCTGTTCGATTAGTGTATGTTCCCCCTAGGAGTAGGTGGGTAGGAGGAGGGAGTGGGGAGGAAGAGGAGGAAGAGGAGACGAAAAGGGGGAGGAGAGATACGTCAACATAGAACATAGACAGTGAACGTGGTGACATGTCAATCTGACTGCAATGTCTTTTAAACATGTCAAGAAGCTGTTAGATGGATGAAAACTGGCAGAGATGACAGTGTGTGTGTGTGTGTGTGTGTGTGTGTGTGTGTGTGTGTGTGTGTGTGTGTGTGTGTGTGTGTGTGTGTGTGTGTGTGTGTGTTCGGACGTGTGTGGACATGTTTAACTACATGTGTGTGTGTGTGTGTGTTCGGACGTGTGTGGACATGTTTAACTACATGTGTGTGTGTGTGTGTGTGTGTGTGTGTGTGTGTGTGTTGTGTGTGGAGATGTTTAACTATATGTGTGTGTGTGTGTGTGTGTGTTTGGACGTGTGTGGACATGTTTAACTATATGTGTGTGTGTGTGTGTGTGTGTGTTGGACGTGTGTGGACATGTTTAACTATATGTGTGTGTGAGTGTGTGTGTGTGTTAGGACGTGTGTGGACATGTTTAACTGTGTGTGTTCGGACGTGTGTGGACGTGTGTGTGTGTGTGTGTGTGTGTGTGTGTGTGTGTGTGTGTGTGTGTGTGTGTGTGTGTGTGTGTGTGTGTGTGTGTGTGTGTGTGTGCGGCCCCTGGCTATATCTGTTGATGTTAATCAGTAATATGTTGAGGTGTGATATCCCAGGCTTAGCCTAATGTAGCCCTCATTATGAAGATTATCACCAATTATTAGCGTTCCCTGCCAGGGCTAAAGGCTTATCCTACCTTATTTTCCACACAATGTGGTAATAACAAAAAAACATTGTAATATATGCCATTTAGCAGATGCTTTAATCCAAAGAAATGTACAGTCATGTGTGCATAAATTGTACGTGCGGGTGGTCCTGGGAATCGAACCCACTATCCCGGCAGTGCAATGTTCTACCAACGGAGCAACAGAGGACCACATTCTGAGCCAATGCTGGGATGATCAAACTGCCTTCGTCTCCTAGTTAACATGTTCAAATCAGGGAGTCGTGTTAGTTTATGGATAAATATATGGATTATAGACGTTATGTTCCATGTTTGATACGCTCTTCGTGCTGTGTTTCAGAATTCCACCCATAAAGTAGAATAAAAATCCTCTGTGTTTTCATGAGGAGCTCAACTCTGTTGAAAGTCGTTTGAATAATTCAGAGCAGAAAGCAGAAAGCATGGAGCTTTGTACCGAACGACTAAAGCACAACTACAGTCAGACATGTTTCTCCCTCACTGGAAAAAATAATCTGAGTGGACTCTGAAAACCTGCATACAAACTACTGTTTGCCTTGTCTATGCTATAGGCCACTGGTTCCTAACCAGGTACTAGGACTCCTGGAGGTACATGAGAAGACTCATGAGACCACAGGCCTACTGGTAAAATGCACATGAGGGGGTACTTCAGGGGTACTCTGGGCAGGGTAAAATTCAGTTGGTGGAACAATAACCGAAAAAGGTTAGGTTAGGAACCACTGCATAGGCTCTAGACTGGTATGTACAGGATGAGTTCAATACATCAAAATCTCATGTTGTACACAATACAATTTCCCTCCATGCTTGGAACATTTAACGTCATCCTCACATGGCTCCAGGAATCCTGTAGGAATCGAGGAGAGAAAATAGCAGGTTGGTTTGAGGTGCTACTGAGTCACAGTACGAAGATGAGCGCATCGCTCCACCACTCCAGGTTGCCGCTGACGCCAAGCCATCCGTCTGTCTGGCCTCCTATCACTTTTAATTATCTTTTCTAACTGTGTTTTGGCCTGACCACGGAGGGCTGGGAATCTGCTGGCCAGATCATGCAGGTGTAAAAGCTCTCATCCTCCTCTCTATCGCTGAAGGGACAGTAATTAACCGTGTTTGCTTGACACACTCCATTTAATGATGAAGGGATCAAACTGAGAGATGATCATGACCACTCACACAGTGGTCCCTGGCTGCCACACCGAGCACGACGGGCGAGGACTGAAGGAGAGAGGGAACGAGGGAGGAGGAAAGAGCCGAACGGGGTGGGATGAAATGAAGATAAAGGGTTCAAAGTGCACTGGACCTAGCTGTTCCAAATAATTGTCATGTTCAGAGAAAGAACACCACTCATCTTTCGCCCTCTGCCGCTGTTGTGTTCTGCTGCACTACCCAAGTGCATTATAACATACCTATTAAATACAGATCTGAAGTGCCTACTGAGATGATGTCGTGATATGTCGAAGAAAAGTATGCATGTGGTGGTGATGTATGTGGTGATGGAGTGCTAATCTCGCCGAGTAAACGTACACTTAATTATACCTATCGTGTCCTTATGTTACTGAGCCTACTACACGACACCTACTCTCCTCTCTGCTCTTCCTCCTCTTTCCGCCCTGCCACAGCTGTGTGTCCTCATCTGTGGAGAGATCAGGCTGGCACACTGTCACCCTGCTTGTCACAGCGGACACCAGGAACGAAGGGACACGATGGGCTACAATTACCAGAGATGGCATGGCAGCCATTACACAGCTTAGCAGGCCATGACTCATCAACCTCCTCCACCCTCCATTTCCACCCTCCATTTCCACCCTCAATCTGAGGGCTGAGGGAGACAGCCTCTCATTTCAAGAGGCCTGTAGGATGGCACACTGGAGGGGGAAATGGAGAAGAGGAGAAAGAAGAAGCTGGCAAAAGGCGAAGGAGTCGATTGGCTCTAGAGAGAGTTCTAACAGGAAAGAGGCAGGCTGGAAATTATGCTCTGGCACTTCCTAAATTAAAGTGGGCAGGAATTCTGGGTAATCTGGACCTGAGGAAATAGGGTCCTTGGCCACCACAGGGAGGGAGGATAGACTTGTGAGCATAATTTAGGTTTTTATCCTCCTCCCGCCTATTTTCTTCTGGTTTTGGCATACTGTAGTTCTGTGAATCATGTGCAAAATTGACACATTTGTTCTGTCTGCAGGCAAATCATTTATTAAAGGGATACTGTGAGAATTCGAGATTTAGGTCGTTTTCCTACTTACCCAGTCAAATGAACTCATGGATGCCACTTTTATGTCTCTGCGTGCAGTTTGGAGATGATAGATTTGAGCATAGCTTAGCGCAGTTCTCCGGTTACAGTATCCTCTCAAAAGCAGGGAAATACACCTTCTAATTACTCCAATGCTGGGTGGTTGGTCAGTCTTACAAAGCTACACATATACAAATGTGTTAATTTTACCAAAGATGGTCTACTATATTGACAAGATAGTCGATTGACAGCTCTAACAATGGAAATACTGTACATGTCCACAAAGATGGAAGACAGGTGCGAGGAGGCTAGATCAGATGGGACCATTCTAGCCAATGAAATGAACAAATAGGTGTCAACAACAAGCTATAGAGAACATTGTATGCGTCCTAATGACATTAACTGAGAATCGAACCCCCAATCCTGGCATTGCAAATGCCATGCTCTACCAACTGAGGAATTGAAGACCCCTAGCTTGCTTAGCAGCTGTCATGCCCTGACCTTAGAGAGCCTTTTTATTTCTCTATTTGGTTAGGTCAGGGTGTGATTTGGGTGGGCATTCTATGTTTTCTATTTCTTTGTTGACCGGGTATGGTTCCCAATCAGAGGCAGCTGTCTATCGTTGTCTCTGTTTGGGGATCATTCTTAGGCAGCACTTTTTCCCACCTTCAGTTGTGGTATCTTGTTTGTGTGTAGTTGCTTTCTGCACTGCATATAGCTTTACGTTCATTTGTAATTGTTTTTTTTTCTTGGTGTTCATTAATAAAGGAAAAATTTACGCCTACCACGCTGCACCTTGGTCTAATTCCAACAACGGACGTAACAGCAGCAGTCCAGCCAGCAGTAATAAAAGAAAAATTGCAAATCTCTGTGTTCCCTCATTAAAATGCAAGAAACAAACCTGATCTGGCAAACACACTACCACACGTGTCACGCTATATTGGGTCCTTCCTGGAAAGACTCACTGGTCTGACTTCCTGGGAAACTGGAGGAAAAATAGGGTCATTAAAAGGCATGGTCCACACTGCCCTCATTCCCCATCTCATCTCATCCCTGTCTCTTTCCCGCCAAGTAAAGAGTGGGGGGTGGCAGGTGGGAGGACACACTGGGACACCCTGCTGTCTCTCTGTCACACTGGTCTCACACAGAGACTTCAGGTAAGTAGGTAAGGGCGTGCGTGTGAATGGGTGTGTGTATACAGCTTGATGGCTGTATGTTTGCATGACATGCACTAGGGTGTGTGTATCTGTCTAGGTGGGGCTGCTTACAGCACGTGTGTTTGTGTAGGTGTGCATTACATGTCCTTGAAAGAGAGGTAAATAATGGGTTATGTGCTCTTTACATCAGTACCCTTCTCTCCCCCTTCTTTTCAGTACCCCCTGTCAGCCCACTGCCTGTCTGCGGACCACTGCACACTTGGAGATGCCAGACCATAATCATTCTGGACAGCTCAGAGGAGCCACCGCGTCAACTGCCTACCACCTCCCCAGATCTCTCTCTCCTTTACAGGCAAGAATGTGTGTGCGCGTGTGTGTGTGTGTGTGAGAGAGAGAGAGAAAGAGAGAGAAAGAAGAGAGAGAGAGAGAGAGAGGTCATGTGTGAAATGGGTGGACCTGTGATAGATAAGTGGATTTGCTGTCCATCCAAGAGGAAAGCAAGCAAGATAAATTGACTGTCAAAAACACAGACACACAGGCAGGTGGGACTGAACAGACTGGGGTGTGGTCTCCAGTGTGTGTGTGTCTGAACTGGCACTATTTACTGCAGTGTCTCATGGTTCACTGCCTTGCATGCACTGCCAATAACGACTCGACCACAAAGGACACACACATTTTTGAAAGAGAGTGAGGCACAGTTCCATTTTTTCCACAGCTGAGTGAGCAAGGTACTTAACCTGGATAGCTGGGGTGGGCGCTAACTGCGTTCTGCCTGGCCATGCAGCTGTAGCCACAGATAGTATGTTAAACAAGCCTGGGTGCCACTGGCTACCACGCTGAGGAGACCTTCATTATCATAAGCGACACAGGACACACACACTAACACACACACATACACTAACACACACACACACACACACACACACACACACACACACACACACACACACACACACACACACACACACACTGGGTAACATGCTGAGGGGCGTCTGTCTGCTACATCATCATAAACTCCATAAACAAAAATCCATACTCAATTCATTCCACTCACAGAGTTATCATTCGAGACTCCTAATCCGGAAGTGACAGCGCTAACCAAATACCATAGCCTACTGCCCATAACATAATAACAAATGCATTGACTTGACTGTACTTCAACTTGTTACGTCGAGCTGCGGTGAACTAAAAAGTGGTGCCACCTGTCTGGAAGCTTCTAGACCAGGGCTCTCCAGTCCAACCCTGTTCCTGGAGAGACCTGACCTGATTCAGTTCATCGACCAGCTAGTTATTAGAATCACGTGCACTAGATTAGCGCTGGAGCCCTGTTCTATAAAACAAAACAGACAAATGGATTGAAGTGTTGAGTTTGTCATCAGCTTAGAACCTGTTGGTTAGTCACAGCCAACCGCAGTACAGAAGACGTAATAGAATGAAACAGACTAGCCAATAAGAGTACAGAACCCTTAATAAGGCAATTAACAGTCAGGACATGCAATTTGGCAATTACTGCACGATGAAGAAAGACATGATTGGAAATATGCCTGAATAGAAACGGAAATACAAAGACAGCACAACATAATCTCTGGTCCATGTGAAGCAAAGTTCAAAGCTCTTGCTCGTGTCACTTGTCATGTGAGGCATGAATGAAATCAAAGGTGGGTGAAATCAAACAACGAAGCACTCAAAAAGCTACTATCACTGCAGCTAATTATCACTGCTATTACCACCTGTTCAGTTTAAATAGAGGCAATAGGAATAAGCTCTAGCATAATATGTAGTAATTGTGTCATACATTTATACAGTAGTAATACTCTGCATTCAGGCATAAGTGCACTATATATGCACAAGTATGTGGACGCGCCTTCAAATGAGTGGATTCTGCTAATTCAGACACAGCTGTTGCCGCCAGGTGTATAAAATCGACAGCACGGCCATGCAATCTCCACAGACAAACATTGGCATAATAATTGCCAGTACCGAAGAGCTCAATGACTTTCAACACGGCACCGTCATAGGATGCCACCTTTCCAGCAAGTAGGTAGGCCACACAAGCTCACAGAATGGGACCGCTAAGTACAGAAGCGCGTAGCATGTAAAAATCCTTTGTCCTCGGTTGCAACGCTCACTACCGAGTTCCAAACCGCCTCTGGAAGCAACTTCAGCACAATAAATGTTCGTCTGGAGCTACATAAAATGGGTTTCCATGGCCGAGTAGACGCACACAATCTTAAGATCACCATGTGCAATGCAAAGTGTTGGCTGGAGCAGTACAAACGCGCTCTCTAGAATTATGAATCACGCTTCACCATCTGGCAGTCCGATGGACAAACCTGGGTTTGGCGGATGCCAGGAGCACGCTGCCTGCCCAAATGCATAGTGCCAACTGTAACTTTTGGTGGAGGAGGAATAATCATCTGGGGCTGTTTTTCATGGTTCGGGCTAAACCCCTTAGTTCCAGCGAAGGAAAATCTTTACGTTACAGCATACAATGACATCCCCAACTTTGGGGAAGGCCCTTTCCTGTTTCAGCATGGCAATATCCCTGTGCACAAAGCAAGGTCCATACAGAAATGGTTTGTCGAGATTGGTGTGGAAGAACATGACTGGCCTGCACAGAACACCTTACCTTAACCCCATCAAACAACTTTGGGATGAATTGGAACGTCGACTGCTAGCCAGACCTAACTGCCCAACATCAGTGCCCACTAATGCTCTTGTGGATGAATGAAAGCAAGTCCCGGCAGCAAAGTTCCAACATCTAGAGGAATTCCTTCCCAGAATAGTGGAGGCTGTTATAGCAGCAAGGAGGGGACCAACTCCATATTAATGCCCATGATTTGTTAATGAGATGTTCGAGCAGGTGTCCACAAACTTATGGTCATGTAGTGTATGATACACAGTTGAAGTCGGAAGTTTACATACACTTAGGTTGGAGTCATTAAAACTAGTTTTATAGTTTTGGCAAGTCGGTTAGAACATCTACTTTGTGCATGACACAAGTAATTTTTCCAACAATTGTTTACAGACATTATTTATCTTATAATTCACTGTATCACAATTCCAGTGGGTCAGAAGTTTACATACACTAAGTTGACTGTGCCTTTAAACAGTTTGTAAAATTCCAGAAAATGATGTCAGGGCTTTAGAAGCTTCTGATAGGCTAATTGACATAATTTCAGTCAATTGCAGGTATACCTGTGGATGCATTTCAAGGCCTAACTTCAAACTCTGTGCCTCTTTGCTTGACATCATTGGAAAATCTAAAGAAATTAGCCAAGACCTCAGGAAAAAATATTGTAGACCTTCACAAGTCTCATTCATCCTTGGGAGCAATTTCCAAACACCTGAAGGTACCACGTTCATCTGTACAAACAACCGTACGCAAGTATAAACACCATGGGGCCATGCAGCCATCATACTGCTCAGGAAGGAGACGCATTCTGTCTCCTAGAGATGAATGTACTTTGGTGAGAAAAGTGCAAATCTATCCCAGAACAACAGCAAAGGACCTTGTGAAGATGATGGAGGACACAGGTACAAAAGTATCTATATCCACAGTAAAACAAGTCCTATATCGACATAACCTGAAAGGCCGCTCAGCAAGGAAGAAACCACTGCTCCAAAACCGCCATAAAAAAAAGCCTGAATACGTTCGTACTTTTTGGAGAAATGTCATCCGGTCTGATGAAACAAAAATAGAACTCTTCGGCCATAATGACCATCATTATGTTTGGAGGAAAAAGGGGGAGGCTTGCAAGCTGAAGAACCTCATCCCAATTGTGAAGCACAGGGGTGACAGCATCATGTCGTGGGGGTGCTTTGCTGCAGGAGGGACTGGTGCACTTTACAAAATAGATGGCATCATGAGGCAGGAAAATTATGTGGATATATTGAAGCAACATCTCAAGACATCAGTCAGGATGTTAAAGCTTGGTTGCAAATGGGTCTTCCAAATGGACAATGACCCCAATCATATTTCCAAAGTTGTGGCAAAATGGCTTATGGACAACAAAATTCACCCAACTTATTGTGGGAAGCTGGTGGAAGGCTACCCGAAACGCTTGACCAAAGTTAAACAATTTCTAGGCAATGCTACCAAATACTAATTGAGTGCATGTAAACTTCTGACCCACTGGGAATGTGATGAAAGAAATAAAAGCTGAAATAAATCATTCTCTCTACTATTATTCTGACATTTCACATTCTTAAAATAAAGTGGTGATCTTAACTGACCTAAGACAGGGGATTTTTACTAGGATTAAATGTCAGGAATTGTGAAAAACAGAGTTTAAATGTATTTGGCTAAGGTGTATGTAAACTTCCGACTTCAACTGTAAATGCTATGATGGTGTTGGTACTGCATGGTATTATGAATGTGGTGTACGTACATTAATCGGATGGTGTTGGTACTGTACGGGTGTATGAGTGTGATGTAGGTACAGTGTTATTATCCTGATGGTGTTGGTACTGTATGGGTGTATGAGTGTGGTGTAGGTACAGTGTTATTATCCTGATGGTGTTGTTGCATTGGCCCTAATCCTTAGCAGAGCTGGCTGTGTTGCAACACTCTACCCTGCCTCCACACACAAAGACGAGCCTTGCTAGATTTTCTGCTCCACAGAATTAGGTGCAGCTAGCTAATAACAACATCCCGCTGTGACCAAACCTGCCAGGGCTCACATACACACACGTACACACACAAACACATAATTGGATAAACACACACACACACACACACACAAATGCACATGGAGAGCCACTCCAACACACACATAGAGACACAGAGGCAGAGAAAGACACACACATCTGCACACATATTCGTTAACAGGCTCACACAAACAAATGTACACACACATTCACACACGTTGCTCTGTGCTGCAGCCAGTAAGAAGGTTCAAGTCCTTCCCTGCTCGGCTGTCCCCCACCCTGCCTCCCACTGCCTCTCTGTGCAAGGCTCAATTTGCCATCAGGAGATATCGATTCTGCTGCCTACAGGCTTTTATAGCAACCAGCACCATCATTAGGGCCCAGCCCAAACACTGCCTGCCTGCCTCCCTGCCCATCGGAGAGAGACAGGGTATAGGGAAAGATGGAGAGTAGAGAAAGACGGAGAGAGAGAGTGAGAGCGAGCAAGACATATACAGTAGAAGGAGAGATAGCTAGAGAGAGGGGGGGGCGAGAGAGGGGGGGGATTTAGAAATAGAGATAGAGATGGCAAGGAATCAGGAAGACAGAGATTCAGAGGAATGAGGAAGACAGGGAGTCAGAGGAATGAGGAAGACAAAGAGTCAGAGGATTGAGGAAGACAGGGAGTCAGAGGAATGAGGAAGACAGCGAGTCAGAGGAATGAGGAAGACAGAGAGTCAGAGGAATGAGGAAGACAGAATCAGAGGAATGAGGAAGGGAAAGGGAGAGTGAAAGAGAAAGAGAGGAAGAGGTACTGCAGAGTGAAGAGTGAGGGAGAAACAGAGAGAGAAGGAGAGAGAGACATGGAAAAGTCTCAGAAATACTGGTGCCTTGTTGTTTATCACTAATTACACATGTACTTTATATTCCAAATGCTAATGTAAGTGCAGTCACACTGTGATATGTGCTGTAGCATAAGAAACAGCCTAAGTAGGATTTACTGCCTAATGTTAGGTAACATCTTGGTAATCACTTCATTTCCCTGGCTTCTATTACATAGGCATTAAATTAATATGTATCCTAAGTAGCTTTCAAAACAGAGCTGAGGGGTTGTTGTCGCTATCTTAATTAGGGTAGATATTCCTAAATCATAAACATACACACTTAGTGTGACTGAAAGAAATCATGGTTGACTATACTACCAAATCATAAACATATAAGACATGCTTTAATTTGTGTGTCTGTGTCCTTACGTGCATGTGCATGTGTGTGCATACGTACATGAGTGTGTGTGTGTGTGTGTGTGTGCGTGCGTGCGTGCGTGCGTGTGTTTGCGTGCGTGTGTGTGTTTGCGTGCCAGCAGCCAGGTCCATACATGCCCATTTAGCAGGTCCACCCCACTCGCCCGCTCCCCTCTGACTGGAACTTATCCTCCAGCTCTGAATCAATGATTATGATGCAGAGGGAATTGCTCTCTCTCTCTCTCTCTCTCTCTCTCTCTCTCTCTCTCTCTCTCTCTCTCTCTCTCTCTCTCTCATTCAGCGCCACCACCACTCCACCCAGCCGGCAGATTGAATAACACAATCAAATTATAGTGGTAGAGTATAAACAGCTTTCAGCTTTCAGGGCATAAACAGCTTTCAGGGCATGAAAAGCATTCAGCTTTCAGGGCATAAACAGCATTCAGGCCAATGGAGGGGGTTTCAGCAGCATGAGGTGGGGTGGCGTGCAAGCCAAGCAGGATAGGGTCGTTTGAATCTCCCGAGAGGCCCAATCATGGGCCTGTCACTTATGAAAATGCCGCATAATGCATTTCTATTGGGGGACATTACAGTAAGTGTCCTCGGGCTGTTGTGTCAAGTTGACAAGCCACAGTGGAGGAAATTGGAAAAGACATCAACACACGGAAACACACAAATAACCTATACACAATTATATACAATACAATACAATACAATACACAGAAACGTAAATGACCTATTGCAATCATAAACACTTGGAAAGAGAAATACACCTATTTTCTGCTCACGAAGGCAGTCATATAAACACTCACTTCAAAATATACTGACTTATACAGTACATGCATGCAGATACGTTTGCCACCATTCATACTGTACACCAAAGCTGTACATGTTCAACTGCAGGCTTATCAGACCAGACATTTCCCGTCTTCTATACCCAATGGGTAAGTGCGCTGTAAGAAAAAATCGTGTTGTTTTTACGATAACTTACTGGCATCCAGTTACGGTAAAAAAAAAAGTACAGTGTGTTACCGTAAATTCGAAATACACTGATTTAACAGTACATTACTATAAACGGTATATTAATGCCCTGTTTAACCAAAGTTAATTTGGAATTTATGGTAACATACTGTACCTTTTTTTATTTTTTATTACCGTAACTTGCATTTAAATTGAAATCGATATGCTGACATCTCCTACAGGGCTTTCGCACTCAGATGGTTCAGATGGTTATTACTAAACTGAGAATTGTTGGAAGCATCAACTAGCCTTGGGACAGCATCCTCATCCCTCCTTGCTCCAGTCGCCTCCTACTCCACACATGTAGCTCAACATCCAAGTATAACCTAATACGTCATCCGGTTTGGGATATTCTCAAGACCATGGCGACACGTGGAAACCCATGGCATGGCTGGATCTATGAAGGGTTTTACACCTCTATTTTTTAGAAGATTGGCTCACAGACGTTTCTGGAAAAATGACATGAGAACTTCAGATTGTGTATAGTTTCGATATCTCTATCGCCAAAAAAATGCAACACCCGGTTGCATCACAAGACCCGATGTGGATGATGGGTTAACCATTGTGGGAAACGATGCTAAACTCTTATGAGAGCTTTCAGAGGACTCAGGTCTGTGTTCAGACATCCAGAATTCAGGATCTCTAAAGGAGAAAACTCACCAGACCGAATGTCGGTAAGTACAGCACAGGGCCGTTTGTTTGCAGTTCGTTAGCTTGCTATCGCCGTGTTTTTTTATACTGTAGGTACCACCCACCGGCGGTGGCTGACGGACGTCATTTCCCGCCTGCTTCTACATGTAGAGTCGGTTTAAGGTCGGTTTTCAAATTACAGCCGACAACATTTTTCAGAGATCCTAAGTACTATCAGTCGGCAAACGCACGACAATCCTATTGGTCTGTCTGTGCCTTAAGCAACAGGTGTGGGGTTGGGACTAGTTCAACCAGGTCACCCGTGATTCAAGTCAGTATCCGACGCCCATCAATGTCTGACGACATTGGGAGATGACGAGTAAACCGGCCACTACGGGCAACAGTGAGCGCTATTACCTTCAAGTAGGTTTCGGATTTGCTAGGGCATTGTGGACAGGGATAGCAGATTGGTGTAAGCATCTCCCTCTGATTCCAAAGGTTGCATGTTTGAATCGAGCAACAGAACGTTGTTTTTGAGATATTTGTTTTAAGCCTATCCCAAACCTTAACCCTTACCTTAACCATTCAGAGTTAATGCCTAAACTTAACCTTAAAAATGTGGAGTTAAGGCCTACACTTAACCACTTTGAAATATAATGTTTGAGAAACATCAATGACGTGAGACAGAGCTAGAGCTAGCATGGGACTTCTGAGTATGCCTTTTTTATTAAGTGGTCTGCTACTCTGTCTGACTCCCTCTCTAACAGGGCCAACTTACACAAACACAGAGCAGATAGCTGTCATAGGATGGATGATTTGTATCCCATTAAGTCTCCCCATTTCCTCTCTCTCTCTCCCTCTCCATCTATCCATTCATCTCTCTCCCCTTTCCTCTCTCTCTCTCTCTATCCATTCATCTCTCTCCCCTTTTCTCTCCCTCTCTCTATCCATTCATCTCTCTCCCCTTTTCTCTCCCTCTCCATCTATCCATCCATCCATCTCTCTCCCCTTTTTTTTCTCTCTCTCTCTCTCTCTCTCTCTCTCTCTCTCTCTCTCTCAACTCCATATACTGAAACGGTGAGTCACTCTGTGGGAAGATAAATAATCCTGCTGTCACTTCAGGGAAGGCCTTATGAAATAGAAGAGGCTGTACACACTCTTATGCCGTAACATCACTAACACTCCACACATACTGTACAGTACCAGCCAAAAGTTCAGACACACTGACCCATTCAAGGTTGTTGTTTTTTTTACTATTTTCTACATTGTAGAATAATTGTGAAGACATCAAAACTATGAAATAACACATATGGAATCATGTAGTAACCACAAAAGTGTTAAACAAATGAAAATATATTTTATGTTGGAGATTCTTCAAAGTAGCCACCCTTTGCCTTGATGACAGCATCACTCTGCATTCCAACTCATCCCAAACCATCTTAATTGGGTTGAGGCTGGGCGATTGTGGAGGCCAGGTCATCTGATGCAGCACTCCATCACTCTCTGTCACGTTCTGACCTTAATTTCCTTTGTTTTGTATTTATTTAGTATGGTCAGGGCGTGAGTTGGGTGGGTTGTCTATGTTTGTTTTTCTAGGTTTTGGGAATTTCTATGTTTCGGCCTAGTATGGTTCTCAATCAGAGGCAGGTGTCATTAGTTGTCATACTTAGGTAGCCTGGGTTTCACTGTGTGTTTGTGGGTGATTGTTTCCGTGTCTGTGTTTGTTCGCCACACGGTACTGTTTCGGTTTTGTTCACGTTTATTGTTTTGTATTCATTGAGTGTTCAGTTCATATTTTTAAATAAACAACCATGGACACTTACCACGCCGCATCTTGGTCCGATCCTTGCTACACCTCCTCTTCAGACGAAGAGGAGGAAAACCTTTACACTCTCCTTCTTGGTCAAATAGCCCTTACACAGCCTGGTAGTGTGTTTGGGTCATGTCCTGTTGAAAAAAATGATAGTCCCACTAAGCGCAAACCAGATGGAATGGCGTGTCGTTCTGCAGCGGTAGCCCTGCTGGTTAAATGTGCCTTGTATTCTAAATAAATCACTGACAGTGTCAACAGCGAAGCACAATCACACCTCCTCCTCCATGCTTCACGGCGGGAACCACACATGCAGGGATCATCCGTTCACTTACTATGCGTCTCACAAGGACACAGCGGTTGGAATAAAAAATCTCAAATTTTGACTCATCAGACCAAAGGACAGATTTCCATCGGTCTAATGTCCATTGCTTGTGTTTCTTGGCCCGAACTAGTCTCTTATTCTTATTGGTGGCATTTAGTAGTGGTTTCTTTGCAGCAATTCGACCACGCATGCCTGATTCACGCAGTCTCCTCTGAACAGTTGAAATGTATCTGTTACTTATTCTCTGTTGCAGAGGTAACTCTGGGTCTTCCTTTCCTGTGGCAGTCCTCATGAGAGGTAGTTTCGTCATAGTGCTTGATGATTTTTCGACTGCACTGACCTTCTTGTCTTAAAACAATGATGGACTGTAATTTATCTTTGCTTATTTGAGCTGTTCATGCCATAATATGGACTTCGTCTTTTACCAAATAGTGCTATCTTCTGTATACCAGCCCAACCTTGTCACAACACAACGGATTGTCTCAAACACATTAAGAAGGATAGAAATTCCACAAATTAACTTTTAACAAGGCACACCGGTTAATTAAAATGCATTCCAGGTGACTAACTCATTAAGCTGGTTGAGAGAATGCCAAGTATGTGCAAAGCTGTCATCAAGGCAAAGGGTGGCTATTTGAAGAATCTCAAATCTCAAATATATTTTGATTTGTTTAACACTTTAATGGTGACTACATGATTATATGTGTTATTTCAGTGTTTTGATGTCTTGACTATTATTCTACAATGTAGAAAATAGGAAAAAATAAAGACAAACCCCGGAATGAGTGGTGTGTTCAAACATGATCATACACACATGTATACACATACTTATATAGGCACACACAACCATATACAGTGCCTTCAGAAAGTATTCATACCCCCTGACTAATTCCCTATTTTGTTGTGTTACAGCCTGAATTCAAAAAGGGATAAAAAAAACATGTTTTTTCTCACCCATTTACACACAATACCAACAATGACAAAGTGAAAGCATGTTTTTAGAAAATGTAGCAAATATATTGAATATAAAATACTAAAATATCTAATTTACATTTGTATTCAAACCCCTGAGTCAATGCTTTGTAGAAGCCCCTTTGGCAGCTATTACAGCTGTGAGTCTTTCTGGGTTTGACCATTATTCTTTTCATAATTCTTTAAGCTCTGTCAAATTGGTTGTTGATTATTACTAAACAACCATTTTCAGTTCTTGCAAAAGATTTCCAGGTAGATTTAAGTCAAATCTGTATCTTGGCCACTCAAGAACATTCACTGTCTTCTCGGTAAGCAACTCCACTTTAGATTTGGTCTTGTATTTGGTCTTGTCACTCTGTCAGAGTGACCATCGGGTTCGTGGTCACCTCCTTGACCAAGACCTTTCTCCCCCGATTGCTCAGTTTGGCCGGGCGGCCAGCTCTAGGACGAGTCTTTGAGGTTCCAAACTTCTTCCATTTAAGAATGATGGAGGCCACTGTGTTCTAGGGGACCTTCAACACTGCAGACATGTGTTGGTACCCTTCCCCAGATCTGTGCCTCAGCACAATCCTGTCTCGGAACTCTACGGACAATTTCTTCGACCTCATTTAAAATATATATATATTTTTTCATTTAAATAACTAGGCAAGTCAGTTATAAGAATAAATTCTTATTTACAATGATGGCCTACACCGGCCAAACCTGGACGATGCTGGGCCAATTGTACACCGCCATATGGGACTCCCAATCACAGCCGGTTGGGATACAGCCTGTATTCAAACCAGGGTGTCTGTAGTGATGCCTCTAGCACTAAGGTGCAGTGCCTTAGACCACTGCGCCACTCGGGAGCAGTCTTCAGGAGCCCATGGCTTGGTGTTTGCTCTGACATGTATTGTCAACTGTGGGACCTTACATAGACAATTGTGTCTCTTTCGAAATCATGTCCAATCAATTGAATTTACCACAGGCGGACTCCAATCAAGTTGTAGAAACATCTCAAGGATGATCAATGGAAGCAGGATGCACCTGAGCTTATTTTCGCGTCTCATAGCAAAGGGTCTGAATACTTAAGTAAATAAGTTATTTCTGTTTTTATTTTGTACAAACATTTGCAAACATTTCTAAAACTCTGTTATCACTTCATCATTATGGGGTCCAATTCTTTAGGATCTAATCTATGTCACATGACTGGGCAGGGGTGCATCCACCCTCTGGGGAGCCAGCCAATCAGAATGAGTTTTTCCCCACAAAAGGGCTTTATTACAGACAGAAATACTACTCCTCTTCAAGTTGGATGGGTTCCGTTGGTGTACAGCAATCTTTAAGTCATACCACAGATTCTCAATTGGATTGAGGTCTGGGATTTGACTAGACCCTTCCAAGACATTTAAATGTTTACCCTTAAACCACTTGAGTGTTGCTTTAGCAGTATGCCTAGGGTCATTGTCCTGCTGGAAGGTGAACCTCCGTCCCAGTCTCAAATCTCTGAAAGACTGAAACAGGTTTCCCTCAAGAATTTCCCTGCATTTAGAGCCATCCATCATTCCTTCAATTCTGACCAGTTTCCCAGTCCCTGCCGATGGAAAAACATCCCCACACCATGATGCTGTCAAAACCATGCTTCACTGTGGGGATGGTATTCTCGGGGTGATGGGAGGTGTTGGGTTTGCACTAGACATAGCGTTTTCCTTGATGGCCAAAAAGCTCAATTTTAGTCTCATCTGACCAGAGTACCTTTTCCAATGTGTTTGGGGAGTCTCCCACAGGCCTTTTGGCAAACACCAAAAGCCACTCTTCTGTAAAGCCCAGCTTTGTGGCGTGTACGGCTTAAAGTGGTCCTATGGACAGATACTCCAATCTCCCGCTGTGGAGCTTTGCAGCTCCTTCAGGCCACGCTCAAGGTCCTAAATGATATCATAAGCGCCATCGATAAAAGACAATAATGTGCAGCCGTATTCATCGACCTGGCCAAAGGCGTTCAACTCTGTCAATCACCACATTCTTATCGGCAGACTCAACAGCCTCAACTACTTCTCAGATTTCAGTGTGTCAAATCGGAGGGCCTATTGTCCGGACCTCTGGAAGTCTCTATGGGGGTGCCACAGGGTTCAATTCTCAGGCCAACTCTTTCCTCTGTATACATCAATGATGTCGCTCTTGCTGCTGGTGATTCTCTGATCCACCTCTACGCAGACGACACCATTCTGTACACTTCTGGCCCTTCTTTGGACACTGTGTTAACAAACCTCCAGACGAGCTTTAATGCCATATACAACTCTCCTTCCGTGGCCTCCAATGGCTCTTAATTGCAAGTAAAACTAAATACATGCTCTTCAACCGATCACTGCCCGCACCTGTCCGCCCATCCAGCATCACTACTCTGGACGGATCTGACTTAGAATATGTGGACAACTACAAATACCTTGGTTAGACTGTAAACTCACCTTCCAGACTCACATTAAGCATCTCCAATCCAAAATTGAATCTAGAATCGGCTTCCTATTTCGCAACAAAGCATCCTTCACTCAAACATACCCTCGTAAAACTGACTATCCTACCAATCCTTGACTTCGGCGATGTCATTTACAAAATAGCCTCCAACATTCTACTCAGAAAATTGGATGCAGTCTATGACAGTGCCATCTGTTTTGTCACCAAAGCCCCATATACTACTATCCACCACTGTGACCTGTATGTTCTCGTTGGCTGGCCCTCGCTTCATATTTGTCGCCAAACCACTGGCTCCAGGTCATCTATAAGTCTCTGCTAGGTAAAGCCCCGCCTTATCTCAGCTCACTGTTCACCATAACAACACCCACCCATAGAACGCGCTCCAGCAGGTATATTTCACTGGACTCATTTCTCCCTCACTAACTTTAAGCATCAGCTGTCAGAGCAGCTCACAGATCATTACACTTGCACATAGCCTACCTGTAAATAGCCCATCCAACTACCTCATCCCTATACTGTAAAAAAAAAAAAAATTGCTCCTTTGCACCCCATTATCTCTACTTGCACATTCATCTTCTGCACATCTATCACACCAGTGTTTAATTGATAAATTGTAATTACTTTGCCGCTACGGCCTATTTATTGCCTTACCTCCCTCACCTCATTTGCATACACTGGCAGGTTTGTCGTGGTGCCATATTCGTTCCATTTTTTCATTCCATTAACAATGGATTTAATGGTGCTTCGTGGGATGTTCAAAGTTTGGGATATTTTTTATAACCCAACCCTGATCTGTACTTCTCCACAACTTTGTCCCTGACCTGTTTGGAGAGCTCCTTGGTCTTCATGATGCCGCTTGCTTAGTGGTGCCCCTTGCTTAGTGGTGTTGCAGACTCTGGGGCCTTTCAGAACAGGTGTAGATATACTGAGATTATGTGACAGATCACGAGACACTTAAATAAAGTCCACCTGTGTGCAATCTAACAAATTATGTGATTTCTGAAGGTAATTGGTTGCACCAGATCTTATTAAGGGGCTTCATAGCGAAGGGGGTGAATACATACAGTATGCACGCACCACTTTTCTGTTTTAAATTTTTATTTCTTTTTTTAAACAAGTGATTTTTTTTCATTTCACTTCACCAATTTGGACTATTTTGTGTATGTCCATTACATGAAATCCAAATAAAAATCCATTTAAATTACAGGTTGTAATGCAACAAAATAGGAAAAATGCCAAGGGGGAATTAATACTTTTGCAAGGCACTGTATTTCAGCTCATGAAACACTTTATATGTTACATTTTATATTTTTGTTCAGTGTAGTAATGTGTTGCATTGGATTTGCCCAAAAACCAAAACACTTTGTTTTCAGGACAAAAAGTGAATTAGTTTGCCACATTTTCTGCAGTATTCATTTAGTGCATTGTTGCCAACAGGATGCATACTTTGGAATATTTTTATTCTGTACAGGCATCCTACTTTTCACTCTTTAGTGTAGTGAATAACTACAATGTTGTTGATCCATCCTCAGTTTTCTCTTATCACAGCCACTACATGTTAACTCCTGAAATTATTTCGGGTTGCCATAACAAAGGGTTTGAATACTTATTGACTCAAATTTAAAAAAAACTAATTTTACTTTGATGTTATGAGGAATTCTGTGTAGGACAGTGAAGCAAAAATATCGATGGAATACATTTTAAATTCAGGCTGTAACACAAAAAAAAATGTGATAAAAGTCAAGGAGTCTGAATACTTTCTGAAGACACAGTAAATCATGATAAACTCAAGTTTACAAGTGCACACACACACACACACACACACACACACACACACACACACCCTGATGCTGTAGGAGCTGATTATACGGAGCGAAGGTTCTGGGCTTTTTAAAGCTAAGAACTGCTTTGAGGAAAGGTTATGGAGCTTGTGCATTGAGACATGACTCACTCACCCTCTGCTGTCTAAATACCAGATGCAAAAGGATCAGACAGCCACATTCATCTCCTATCTGCTGTAACGCAGCGGGAGGGAGAGAGAGGATGGAGGGAGAGTGAGAGAGAGGGGCGGGAGGGAGAAAGGTGTGGAGAGATGGATATAAATAGAGAGAAACAGAGGGAGAGACAGGTGAAGGTGTAATGGAATAGGGCGAGAGAATCAAATCAAATGTTAATTGTCACATGCGCCGAATGCAACAAGTGTAGACTCTACCCTGCAATGCTTACTTACGAGCCATTTCCCAACAATGCAGTTAAAAAGTAATAGCATTTACAAATAGATTCAAAGAAAATAGTAACACAATAAAATAACAATAACGAGGCCATATAACAGGCTATATACAAGCAGTACCAGTACTGGGGTACGAGGTACTTGGGGTGGTTGATTGAGGTAATATGTACAGTACATGTAGGTTTGGTGAGGTGATTGATTTAAGTACTATGTACATGTAGGTAGGGGGTTGAAAGCAGAAAGTCCAGGTAGCCATTTCATTAACTGTTCAGCAGTGTTATGGCTTTGGGGTAGAGCTGTTCAAGAGCCTTTTGGTCTCAGACTTGGCGCTCCGGTACCGTTTGCAGTGCGGTAGCAGAGAGAACAGACAGTGACTGGATTCTTTGACTATTTTTAGGGCCTTCCTATCTTATTGCCTGGTATATCGGTCCTGGATGACAGGCAGCTCAGACCCAGTGATGCACTGGGCCGTACACACTACCCTCTGTAGCGCATTGCGGTCGGTTGCGGAGCAGTTGCCATACCAGGCGGTGATGCAGCCAGTCAAGATGTTCTCAATGGTGCAGATGTAGAACTTTCTGAGGGCCCATGTCACATTTGTTCAGCTTCCTGAGGGGGAAGAGGCATTGTCATGTCCAACTGTGTTGGTGTGTTTGGACCATGATAAGTCCTTAATGATGTGGACACCGAGGGAGCTCTTGCCTAAGTTGAGGGAGAGATTGTTGTCCTGGCACCACACTGCCAGGTCTCTGACCTCCTCCCTGTAGAAGAAAGAGATGTGGTGCTCGAGCGAAAGATGGAAGGAGGCTAAGGGAAGCACAGCAAAATAGACAGAGAAAAGGTAGGGAGAGCCAGAGGTGGTGAAAAGGGAGGTCACACCTCTTGACACATAATCCATCAGCACTAAGCATAAGAGCCAGAAAAAGCCCAGGGACAGTAACACACACACACACACACACACACACACACACACACACACACACACACACACACACACACACACAAAGGACAGGCCACGGAAAGCAAAACATGACTTAAATTTAACAAGTAAGGCCAGGACAGACATGAAAACCCACTGCTCTGCACTCGGCCAGCATCTCACTGCAGTTCTCATTCCGGTATGAGCCACATGTACTCAACATGTGTTCTCTGTAAGTGACTTCGGGTAATTGACCCCACCCTTAACAATACTGTAATTAGAGACGGAGCCAAAGTGACAATCTGCAGTTCAGTAATCTGCATGTAGCGGGGATCTGTTCAATAGACTGGCACAAGGTCTTATATACTCCTCGTATTTATACACTGTGTGTGTGTGTGTGTGTGTGTGTGTGTGTGTGTGTGTGTGTGTGTGTGTGTGTGTGTGTGTATGTGTGTGTGTGTGTGTGTGTGTGTCCTCCACCAAGGGCAGAAAGCCTTATACCCCTCAATCAAATCACAACAGCACACCACTTAGCAAGCACACCCTGCCTAACACAATCTAATTTAGAGGAATTCACTACAGGCCTAGCTTAATCTCTCTCTCTCGATTGATTTTATTTGACATTTAAAAAAAATATATATACATGTATACACAGTACATACATTTTAAAACATGTGAGGGATAGCACAGTAAAGTCAATGACTTATTTCATTGTGGTCCCTTCAGTTCATATCAGACCAGAGTCGTTCAGCTGTCGCCTCCACATCCACTGTAAATCCATTGTCAAACCTTTTCAAATTCTCCTTCTTGCGTTTTCCCCTTAAGGGGATAGTTTCCCAAATTACAAAATTACTTTTTAGTTTTTCAAATGCACATTTTTGAGCAATTGTGGCACAAATCCAATGCAAGCCAATTATACCTATTAGCATTTCCGCACTCCATATCCAAATCCCCACTGTAATTTGGGTGAACTATCCCTTTAAGGCTCTAAACAATGGTGTTTATCTCCATCCCACACCTGGACATGCTGTTTCAGCCAGGGGCAGGGTGACAGACTGTACATCTAAACAAATGCACAAGGGAAACAGAAACAAACAGCTCCAATAGAAGTATATTGCCTAGACAGCATAAGGTGATAATGTCAATTAGCAAGAGGAGCATCTTGGTAACAAAACAACTATGAATAACTGTCTAGGGAAAGAAGGAGACTGAATGACGTGATGTTTACCCTAGCACCATTCACTGACACCTTGTTAGATCGTTTCCAAGATTGGTGACCTTTGCTGTCATTAGACACTCATTAGAAACCTGTATAGAGGTCACAGGTCAAAGTTCTTCACGGAGGTTATTACATGACTGTCAAATAACTTCATGGACTAGAACCCACCCTTTAACATGAACAACATAACCCTGCCTCGCACAAAGCCTGAAGGCAGATGATATCCCCTAGAGCAGCGGTATTCTAATCTGACCGTACAAGGTTGGGACGACTGCTGCTTTTCTGTTCTACCTGACAATGAATTTCACTCGGGTCCAAATCAGTCCCGAATTAGAGGTTTTAAGTCGTGGAAGTGGCTTTGTAGTCCAGATTTGAATGCGAAGGCCCTAGAGCTTTACATGCAGCCTTTAGTTCAGCAGGTTAACACTGTCTTCACTGGTAGATGAGCCACACCCAGGTTCTATTCATTACGTAGCCTACACACTATAGTCATTCCATGCCATTACAGACTTCAGGCACACACTATGGCAAATAAAGGCACATTACCTTTTCACATTTCGAAAAAACACCCACTATTTAATGACCCAGTGCCTCTTCAGTTTAAGTAGCATAGGCCTCTTCAAGAGACCGATCTGTCCTGGATCCGCTACGGCTCAAATTCATTCAACACCCACTGTGACCCACATAACAAAGAGAGCCATGGCTTAGTCGAAGTGATGATTAGTATTATGCTCCCACGCACTTCACTACTGTATGCTACAGTACACTACAAATGGCACACACACACACACAAACACCCAACACACATAATGCCCCTGCATCCCTGTGTCTATGTGTGTTCAGATGACAAGTCGTTAGACGTGGCTGGGTACCATCATCCTACAAACACGACACAGAAATGCAATCAAACCACCCATAGACATAGGCCAATGTTTACACAGTGTCTTGATGGTTACCTTCACACACACACTTTATTCATACATACTGTACATACATGCATACTGTACATACAGTACCAGCCAAAAGTTTGGACACACCTACTCATTCAAGTTTTTTTTTATACATTGTAGAATAATAGTGAAGACATCGAAACACTGAAATAACACATGGATTCATGTAGTAACCAAAAAAGTGTTAAACAAATCAACATATACTTAATATTCTAGATTCTTTAAAGTAGCCACCCTTTGCCTTGATTACAACTTTACACACGCTTGGCATTCTCTCAACCAGCTTCACGAGGTAGTCACCTGGAATGCATTTCAAATAACAGGTGCGCCTTGTTCAAAGTTAATTTGTGGAATGTCTTTCCTTCTTAACACGTTTTGATAAAAGACCAAATAAGCAACGAGAAATAGCAGTCCATCATTACTTTAAGACATGAAGGTCAGTCAATATGGGAAACTTCAATAACTTTTAAAGTTTCATCAAGTGCAATCGCTAAAAATCATGAAGCGCTATGATGAAACGGGCTCTCATGAGGACCGCCACAGGAAAGGAAGACTCAGAGTTACCTCTGCTGCAGAGGATAAGTTCATTAGAGGTAACTGCACCTCAGATTGCAGCCCAAATAAATGCTTCACAGTGTTCAAGTAACAGACACATCTCAACTGTTCAGAGGAGACAGCCTATGTCTCCCTCCAGTCCCTCGACTTCTTGGCTCTGACGGAAACATGGATCACCACAGACAACACCGCTACTCCTACTGCTCTCTCTTCGTCCGCCCACGTGCTCTCGCACACCCCGAGAGCTTCTGGTCAGCGGGGTGGTGGCACCGGGATCCTCATCTCTCCCAAGTGGTCATTCTCTCTTTCTCCCCTTACCCATCTGGCTATCGCCTCCTTTGAATTCCATGCTGTCACAGTTACCAGCCCTTTCAAGCTTAACATCCTTATCATTTATCGCCCTCCAGGTTCCCTCGGAGAGTTCATCAATGAGCTTGATGCCTTGATAAGCTCCTTTCCTGAGGACGGCTCACCTCTCACAGTTCTGGGCGACTTTAACCTCCCCACGTCTACCTTTGACTCATTCCTCTCTGCCTCCTTCTTTCCACTCCTCTCCTCTTTGACCTCACCCTCTCACCTTCCCCCTACTCACAAGGCAGGCAATACGCTCGACCTCATCTTTACTAGATGCTGTTCCTCCACTAACCTCATTGCAACTCCCCTCCAAGTCTCCGACCACTACCTTGTATCCTTTTCCCTCTCGCTCTCATCCAACACTTCCCACACTGCCCCTACTCGGATGGTATCGCGCCGTCCCAACCTTCGCTCTCTCTCTCCCGCTACTCTCTCCTCTTCCATCCTATCATCTCTTCCCTCTGCTCAAACCTTCTCCAACCTATCTCCTGATTCTGCCTCCTCAACCCTCCTCTCCTCCCTTTCTGCATCCTTTGACTCTCTATGTCCCCTATCCTCCAGGCCGGCTCGGTCCTCCCCTCCCGCTCCGTGGCTCGACGACTCATTGCGAGCTCACAGAACAGGGCTCCGGGCAGCCGAGCGGAAATGGAGGAAAACTCGCCTCCCTGCAGACCTGGCATCCTTTCACTCCCTCCTCTCTACATTTTCCTCCTCTGTCTCTGCTGCTAAAGCCACTTTCTACCACTCTAAATTCCAAGCATCTGCCTCTAACCCTAGGAAGCTCTTTGCCACCTTCTCCTCCCTCTTGAATCCTCCTCCCCCCCCCTCCTCCCTCTCTGCAGATGACTTCGTCAACCATTTTGAAAAGAAGGTCGACGACATCCGATCCTCGTTTGCTAAGTCAAACGACACCGCTGGTTCTGCTCACACTGCCCTACCCTGTGCTCTGACCTCTTTCTCCCCTCTCTCTCCAGATGACATCTCGCGTCTTGTGACGGCCGGCCGCCCAACAACCTGCCCGCTTGACCCTATCCCCTCCTCTCTTCTCCAGACCATCTCCGGTGACCTTCTCCCTTACCTCACCTCGCTCATCAACTCATCCCTGACCGCTGGCTTCAAGAGAGCGAGAGTTGCACCCCTTCTGAAAAAACCTACACTCGATCCCTCCGATGTCAACAACTACAGACCAGTATCCCTTCTTTCTTTTCTCTCCAAAACTCTTGAACGTGCCGTCCTTGGCCAGCTCTCCCGCTATCTCTCTCAGAATGACCTTCTTGATCCAAATCAGTCAGGTTTCAAGACTAGTCATTCAACTGAGACTGCTCTTCTCTGTATCACGGAGGCGCTCCGCACTGCTAAAGCTAACTCTCTCTCCTCTGCTCTCATCCTTCTAGACCTATCGGCTGCCTTCGATACTGTGAACCATCAGATCCTCCTCTCCACCCTCTCCGAGTTGGGCATCTCCGGCGCGGCCCACGCTTGGATTGCGTCCTACCTGACAGGTCGCTCCTACCAGGTGGCGTGGCGAGAATCCGTCTCCTCACCACGTGCTCTCACCACTGGTGTCCCCCAGGGCTCTGTTCTAGGCCCTCTCCTATTCTCGCTATACACCAAGTCACTTGGCTCTGTCATAACCTCACATGGTCTCTCCTATCATTGCTATGCAGACGACACACAATTAATCTTCTCCTTTCCCCTTCTGACGACCAGGTGGCGAATCGCATCTCTGCATGTCTGGCAGACATATCAGTGTGGATGACGGATCATCACCTCAAGCTGAACCTCGGCAAGACGGAGCTGCTCTTCCTCCCGGGAAGGACTGCCCGTTCCATGATCTCGCCATCACGGTTGACAACTCCATTGTGTCCTCGTCCCAGAGCGCTAAGAACCTTGGCGTGATCCTGGACAACACCTGTCGTTCTCAAATAACATCAAGGCGGTGGCCCGTTCCTGTAGGTTCATGCTCTACAACATCCGCAGAGTACGACCCTGCCTCACACAGGAAGCGGCGCAGGTCCTAATCCAGGCACTTGTCATCTCCCGTCTGGATTACTGCAACTCGCTGTTGGCTGGGCTCCCTGCCTGTGCCATTAAACCCCTACAACTCATCCAGAACGCCGCAGCCCGTCTGGTGTTCAACCTTCCCAAGTTCTCTCCACGTCACCCCGCTCCTCCGCTCTCTCCACTGGCTTCCAGTTGAAGCTCGCATCCGCTACAAGACCATGGTGCTTGCCTACGGAGCTGTGAGGGGAACGGCACCTCACTACCTCCAGGCTCTGATCAGGCCCTACACCCAAAACAAGGGCACTGCGTTCATCCACCTCTGGCCTGCTCGCCTCCCTACCACTGAGGAAGTACAGTTCCCGCTCAGCCCAGTCAAAACTGTTCGCTGCTCTGGCCCCCCAATGGTGGAACAAACTCCCTCACGACGCCAGGACAGCGGAGTCAATCACCACCTTCCGGAGACACCTGAAACCCCACCTCTTTAAGGAATACCTAGGATAGGATAAAGTAATCCTTCTCCCCCTCCCCCCTTAAAAGACCTAGATGCACTATTGTAAAGTGGCTGTTCCACTGGATGTCATAAGGTGAAAGCACCAATTTGTAAGTCGCTCTGGATAAGAGCGTCTGCTAAATGACTTAAATGTAAATGTAAATGTAATGTAAATGTGAATCAGGCCTTCATGGTCGAATTGCTGCAAAGAAACCACTACTAAAGGAAACCAATAAGAAGACACTTGCTTGGGCCAAGAAACACAAGCAATGGATGTTAGACCAGTGGAAATCTGTCCTTTGGTCTGATGAGTCCAAATCTGAGATTTTTGGTTCCAACCGCCGTGTCCTTGTGAGACACAGAGTAGGTGAACGGATGATCTCCGCATGACTGGTTCCCACCATGAAGCATGGAGGAGGAGGTGTGATGGTGTGGGGGTGCTTTCCTGGTGACACTGTCAGTGATTTATTTAGAAGTCAAGGCACACTTAACCAGCATGGCTACCACAGCATTCTGCAGCGAGACGCCATCCCATCTGGTTTGCACTTAGTGGGACTATCGTTTGTTTTTCAACAGGACAATGACCCAAAACACACCTCCAGGCTGTGTGAGGGCTATTTTACCAAGGAGAGTGATGGAGTGCTGCATCAGATGACCTGGCCTCCACAATCCCCCGACCGCAGAATGAAGGAAAAGCAGCCAACAAGTGCTCAGCATATGTGGGAAAAAATTCCAGGTGAAGCTGGTTGAGAGAATGGCAAGAGTGTGCAAAGCTGTCATCAAGGCAAAGGGTGGCTACTTTGAAGAACCTCAAATATAAAATACATTTTGATTTGTTTAACACTTTTTTGGTTACTACATGATTGTAGGGGTCCAGATTCTGTAGCTCTTTCAGAACATCAGCTATCTGGATTTGGGTGAAGGAGAAGTAGAGGAGGCTTTTGCAAGTTGCTGTGGGGGGTGCAGAGCTGTTAACCGAGGTAGGCGTAGCCAGGTGGAAAGCATGGCCAGCCGTAGAAAAATGCTTATTGAAATCCGTGATTATCGTATATTTATCGGTGGTGACAGTGTTTCCTAGCCTCATTGCAGTGGGCAGCTGGGAGGAGGTGCTCTTATTCTCCATGGACTTTAGTGTCCCAGATCATTTTGGAGTTTATGCTACAGGATGCAAATTTCTGTTTGAAAAAGCTAGCCTTTGGTTCCTAACTTCCCTGAAATGTTGCATATCACGGGGGCAAATCGATGCTAATGTAAAACGCCACAGAATGTTGTTCTGCTGGTCAAAGGCAGTCAAGTCTGGAGTGATTTGGAGATAGAGCACTTGCATGCCCCATTTTATGAAGCACTTTTAAAGAGGCATCCTCTACTAACGGAATGAGGTCAATATCCTTCTAGGATACCCGGGCCAGGTCGATTAGAAAGGCCTGCTCGCTGAAGTGTTTTAGGGAGTGTTTGACAGTGATGAGGGGTGGTCGTTTGACCGCGGACCCATTACGGACGCAGACAATGAAGCAATGATCGCTGAGATCCTGGTTGAAGACAGCAGAGGTGTATTTGGAGGGCAGGTTGGTCAGGATGATATCTATGAGGGTGCTTGTGTTTACAGATTTAGAGTTGTACCTGGTAGGTTCCTTGATCATTTGTTTGAGATTGCGGGCATCTAGCTTAGATTGTAGGACGGCCGGGGTGTTAAGCATATCCCAGTTTAGGTCACCTAACAGTACGAACTCTGAAGATAAATGGGGGCAATTAATTCACATATGGTATCCAGGGCACAACTAGGGGCTGAGGGGGGTCTATAACAAGTGGCAGCAGTGAGAGACTTATTTCTGGAAAGGTGGATTTTTAAAAGTAGAAGCTCGAACTGTTTGGGAACAGGCCTGGATAGCATGACAGAACTCTGCAGACAATCTCTGCAGTAGATTGCAACTCTGCCCCCTTTGGCAGTTTAATCTTGGCGGAAAATGTTGTAGTTGGGGATGGAAATTTCAGAATTTTTGGTGGCCTTCCTAAGCCAGGATTCAGAAAAGGCTAGGACATCAGGGTTGGTGGAGTGTGCTAAAGCAGTGAATAAAACACACTTAGGGAGGAGGCTTCTGATGTTAACATGCATGAAACCAAGGCTTTCACGGTTACAGAAGTCAACAAATGATAGCGCCAGGGGAATAGGAGTGGAACTGGGGGCTACAGGGCCTGGGTTAACATCTACATCACCAGAGGAACAGAGGAGGAGTAGGATAAGGGTACGGTTAAAGGCTATAAGAACTGGTTGTCTAGTGCGTTGGGAACAGAGAATAAAAGGAGCAGATTTCTGGGCGTGGTAGAATAGATTCAGGGCATAATGTACAGACAATGGTATGGTAGGATGTGAGTACAATGGAGTTAAACCTTGGCGTTGAGTGATGATGAGAGAGGTTTAGTTTCTGGAGGCACCAGTTAAGCCAGGTGAGGTCTCCGAATGTGTGTGGGGTGGGACAAAAGGGCTATCTAAGGCATGTTGAGTGGGACTGAGGGCTCTACAGTGAAATAAAACAATAAGAACTAGCCAAGACAGCAGTAGACATTAGAGAGAGGCATAAAGCAATCACAGGTGTTGATCAGGAGAGCTAAGACAACAATGGGTAAATGGCGATGAATGGGCAGAGCGGGTCAGTTAGGTACATACAGGACCTGAGTTCGAGGCTGGGGCCGACAGGTAAACAAAATGAGGTACCGTGTTATTAAAACAGTCCAGGGGGCATCAGCTGTGTAGCCGAGTGATCACAGGGTCAAAAGAGCAGCAATAGGTGAGTCAGGGTGCTGTTCGGTGGTCACGACTACGCTAGGCAAGCAGGGGACACAGCATTCAGAAAGCTAGTGGGCCGGCGACACCATAACAGAATAGCCTGTTGAGACCACATCGGGCGATCACGTCGGCAGTCCAGTCGTAATGGATCGGGCGGGGCTCCGTGTCGATAATAAATGGTCCAGGCCAACTGGCTATAGAGCTATTGTAGCCCTAGAATTAACTGGTATATATGGGCCTAGCTCGAGGCTGAGCTCAAGGCTAGCTGGTGGTTGCTTCGGGACAGAGGCGTTAGCTAACAGTAGCCACTTGTTTGCAGCTAGCTAGCTGAGATGATCCGGTGTAATGATAGAGCAGGAATCCGGTGATGTGGTAGAGAGAAGCAGTCCATATGCTCTGGGTTGATATCGCGCCATGCAGACTGGCAGGTATTGTCCGAGCTTTGCTGGCTGGGGACCGAGAAAAAGGTGACGACCGCTAGACGTAGCTAACAAAGACTAGTAGCTAGGTAGCTGGCGAGCACCTGATGGAAGTTCCAGTTATAAGGAATAAAAATAGCAGATCCGTACCGCATTGGGTGAGGCGAGTTGCAGGAATGTATATTTAGTCCGTAGATAGAAAATGAGATGAAGATATATATGAAAAAGACTGGTTACTTACACTGGATAAGACACGGGATAAGACAAAGACAAACAAACACGTCCGACTGCTACGCAATCATACATGCATACAGTACGTACATACACTGTGCATGGGTCTTTGTAGAAAATAGCGAGGATTTCAATTATTGTACAACTTGTTACATCTTTTGATAAGTCATTGATAATAACCAGATAAAATCAGGGGTTTCATAGCTATATTCAATACAGTTCACGAGTTGAATTAAAACCTAGGTTTAACCTTTATCATGTTTGGTGTCTTGACGGATTTGTCCAAAATCATGTGACATAAAACATGACTTTTCTGTCCTTGCATTTACGGCAGTGTAAGTTGTCGTTATATCATATACTAAAGATGAATCGGTTAAATTTGACATTGAACTTGAATTCTGGATCGAGCTGTCGGACAGTGTTTTGTATAAAGATCTCAGAATTGCAGCTTTAACTATGTAACATTTCAGTTCTCCTTATGTTGTGGGGTGATAACATTTTTCATGGGCACACAATCCAAAATGGTATAGGATATTGCGAAATCGAATGCTTCCAACAGAAATATTCCCCTTACATTGATATTTAAAACCTAAATCGACACCGTCATTAACGTGGTTCTTCAATAATAATGCATTCGATGGCCAGCTGATTAGTTACTCCCTGATATTTTCACACAGCATCATCTGGTCCCAGAAGGAATTTTCCGAAGGACAGTTAAGTGGCAAACAGCTGTTGTGATAGTGCATGCGATGCAACAACAGCTCAAGTGCTGGAAAAAAAGTTATTTTTAGCGAGGAATGTCCAGAATATTTTTGGTGTCTCGAGTCATTCTCTAGGCGGGTGAAGACAGTTGTGTCTGGATCCACGTTGGATCTAATATCCCTAGCGAATTGATGTTGATCATCTGTTGTTGTCTGCTGAATTTACAGCTGGGTATCGTTAGATCTAACATCACCCAACGCGCTTCCTATGAATTATTCTGGACATAATGACAACGAATGACGTGGCCTAGTGGGCTTATTGACAATATCGTCCGATGATGAAATAACATGGCAAATACATTTGTTTTTCTTGTTACACCGGCAATTTTAAACAACACAAAGGGGCTTGAAGTAGCCTACTTGAACTTGACTTTCCACAATTTGATGCTTGAAAAGTTTTTGCCAATTTATAAGTTCTGCTGCTCTCTCTGATTCGTTTTTGTGAGAGATGTGGCCACTTTCGTGTGTTTGTTTCCTGGCGCTTCAGTTGAAGTGTTTCGCTCTCCTCTGTTGCAGTAAAGCCATGTGCGGTTATTATGAGGAAGACAAAATGTAATGTTGGCTTTAACTTGGCTTTCCATACAAATCTTTCCATTAAAAAAGCAACCTGGTTTTTGGTCACTTTCTCATTACAAAAACAGTGATGAGTGAGATCCAAATGGTGAGATTAACGCTACCGCTATTCATGGCTTTAATATGTGTGCCTGTGTCTGCCACATAGGCTACAGAAAGTCTTCAGGCATGCATCCAATCTATTTAGTCAGGCAAGTGCACATTATTCTCACATATTTTAGAATGAAATAATAATGTGAACATTGTTATTCTTAAAGTGTACATTTTTTGCATACTTTTTTGGGGGGAAGGGGGTTCTATATTTGTCCCTATATGTACAATTATAGAAATTATACAACTGTATAACATTGAGCTCCTTGAAAAGGAAGTGCTTGAAAAAGTCCCTGAAAGTCCTTGAATTTCACTTGCCAATGTCTGTATGAACCCTGCTTAAAGGATGTATAGTCCTTAGGGCTATGTTGTTCTATAGGTGGAGTTACGGGCCAATTTGCATACATTCATGTTTATTCCTCTAAGTACAAAAATAAATAATTGATATTTTTGTTACAAACCGTTTTGAAATGTTGATCCCAATGTCACACATTGGCCCCATTATTTCAAGACCCAAATTCACTCTATCTTCTTCTGAAAACTGGGTGCATCTACTCATGTGATGTGCACTTAGACGTTCTCTCTCTGTCCATTGAGGTCATTATTGTCTGCATTTAGATGTCCATCAAAGGTAAAAGCTCTCTGTATTGCCTCTCCTCCCAGCAGTCTCCCTCGTTGCTCTTTCAATCTCTCCCTCGCTCTCTCATCTCATGTCTTTTCATCATCACGGCACATAAATGCAGCTAAGTAAAAAATCAAATAAAAAAATTAAAAAAGGTGCTTCGTAGTGCATCAAACATAATTTTATATGCCCTCGAAAGGACACTCACTGGTTATGTGAAACCCAGTGAGCCCATAATACTTTATCACCCAATATGAATGTTTGATTCCAGTGTTTCATCGATGGCCCACCACCCCAGTCTCAGACTGGTCATCTTCCACTCTCCAACACCCAAGTGAAATCAGATAGCTAGTCCTTCCCATCTCCACCAACAGAGAGGCAGAGCCAGGAAACCCAACAAGTGCTCTATCTCCACCTCTGATCTGACAACGCCATGGCTACAACAATACTTTCCCCCAATCCACATTTATCACATCCCAGCCCATTGTTCTCCACTGTAATTGCAATCCCTCTATCTGAGAAAGATTAATAAGGATATGTAGCTTTCTTACATCTCTTTTCTTTCTCTCCACCCCTCTGCCCCACTCCCTCCACCCTCCCGCGCTCCACTTCCTCTCCTTTCGTCGTGTTGCCGCGGGGACGTGCGCCGATGAAATGTACGCCACCAGACGCAATCAAATGAGTCAATCAGTGAGGAGTTGACTATAGCAGGGAGGTCAACAGGTTAACTGGTGGCTGAAGAGAGAAGGAGAATGTGTGTCTCCACCTACAGTTGAAGTCGGAAGTTAACATACACTTCGGTTGGAGTCATTAAAACTCGTTTTTCAACCACTCCACAAATGTCTTGTTAACATACTATAGATTTGGCATGTTGGTTAGGACATCTACTTTGTGCATGACACAAGTACTTTTTCCAACAATTGTTTAGAGACAGATTATTTCACTTATAATTCACTGTATCACAATTCCAGTAGCTCAGAAGTTTACATACACTAAGTTGACTGTGCCTTTAAACAGCTTGGAAAACTCCAGAAAATGATGTCATGGCTTTAGAAGCTTCTGATAGGCTAATTGACATAATTTGAGTCAATTGGAGGTGTACCTGTGGATGTATTTCAAGGCCTACCTTCAAACTCAGTGCCTCTTTGCTTGACATCACGGGAAAATCTAAAGAAATCAGCCCAAAACAACTTGTAGACCTCCACAAGTCTGGTTCATCTTTGGGAGCAATTTCCAAACGCCTGAAGGTACCACAGTCATCTGTACAAATAATAGTATGCAAGTGTAAACACCATGGGACCATACAGCCGTCATACCGCTCAGGAAGGAGACGCAATCCCAGAACAACAGCAAAGGACCTTGTGAAGATGCTGGAGGAAACAGGTACAAAAGTATCTATATCCACAATAGAACGAGTCCTATATCGACATAACCTGAAAGGCCATCAGCGAGGAAGAAGCCACTGCTCCAAAAGCTCAATAAAAAAATCCAGACTACGTTTTGCAACTGCACATGGGGACAAAGATCATACTTTTTGGAGAAATGTCCTCTGGTCTGATTAAACAAAAATAGAACTGTTTGGCCATCGTTATGTTTGGAGATAAAAGGGGAAGGCTTGCAAGCCGAAGAACACCATCCCAACCTTGAAACATGGGGGTGGGTGGCAGCATCATGTTGTGGGGGTGCTTTGCTGCAGGAGGGATGGGTGCACTTCACAAAATAGATGGCATCTTGAGGAAGGAATATTGTGTGGATGTATTGAAGCAATATCTCAAGACATCAGTCAGGAAGTTGAGGCTTGGTCGCAAATGGGTCTTCCAAACGGACAATGACCCCAAGCAAACCTCCATAGTTGTGGCAAAATGGCTTAAGGACAACAAAGTCAAGGTATTGGAGTGGCTATCACAAAGCCCTGACCTCAATCCTATACAAAATTTGTGGGCAGAACTGAAAAAGCGTGTGCGAGCAAGGAGGCCTACAGACCTGACTCAGTTACACCAGCTCTGTCAGGAGGAATGGGCCAAAATTCACCCAACTTATTGTGGGAAGCTTGTAGAAGGCTACCCAAAACGTTTGACCCAAGTTAAACAATTTAAAGGCAATGCTACCAAATACTAATTGAGTGTATGTAAACTTCTGACCCACTGGGAATGTGATGAAAGAAATAAAAGCTGAAATAAATAATTATCTCTATTATTATTATTCTGACATTTCACATTCTTAAAATACAGTGGTGATCCTAACTGACCTAAGACAGGGAATTCTACTTGGAATAAAGGTCAGGAATTGTGAAAAACTGAGTTTAAATGTATTTAGCTAAGGTGAATGTAAACTTCCGATTTCAACTGTACATGGACTACTCAGCCACACCTCTATGTTCTACAATGTTGTTGTGTTTTGTAAGACTGATGCTTCAATGTAGTGTACCTCTTTTCCCTGTAGATTACAATGTCTAACATCCAGGGGTGTAAAGTACTTAAGTAAAAAATATAATATAATAAAAATAAAATACTTCACGCACTTATCAAGAGAACAGCCCTGGTCATCCCTATTTCCTCTGTTATGTCGGACTCACAAAACACAAATGCTTTGTTTGTAAATTATGTCTGAGTTTTGAAGTGTGCCCCTGGCTATCCGTAAATTTAAAAAACTATAAAATTGTGCCGTCTGGTTTGCTTCATATAAGGAATTTGAAATGATTCATACTTTTACTTTGATACTTAAGTATTTTAGCAATTACATTTACTTTTGATACTTCCGTATATTTAAAAGCAAATCCTTTTAGACTTTTACTCAAGTAGTATTTTACTGGGTGACTTTCACTTTTACTTGAGTCATTTTCTACTAAGGTATCTTAACTTTTAATCAAGTATGACAATTAGGTACTTTTTCCACCACTGCTAACATCCCCATGTTGCATATTCTATCACTCCCTTCTCTCCTCTCCTCTCCTTCCCACCTCTCCTCTCCTCCTCTCCTCTCCTCTCCTCTCCTCTCCTCTCCATCTCCTGGAGGATAGTGAGTGATTCACTTCTCACAGACAGGTCACTGACCTCATTCGTCATAATTACCGCTCAGACTGCCATGGTAAGAGCTCCTACGAACTGCACAGTGAGTGTGTGTGGTATGTGTTGCATGCGTCAGTGTGTGTGTGTGTGTGTGTGTGTGTGTGTGTGTGTGTGTGTGCGGACAGAACAGGACAGGAGATAGAATACAGAACTCAAATATCCACTAACCCCGCCCCCCCTCCTCCACAGGAAAGGATGGCAAACATTATTGAGCCTGTCTCAGACTGCTAGAGGTAACTTCATCATGTTACACATCTGGCCATTCCCTCCAACGTCTCATCCCCTGTTCTATTTATCCTCCACGGACACTTACGTACACCCCAAACAACCTTAACATTGTTCCATCTAGGCACTGTGGCCATTGTAGTCCAGGGACTGTTCATTTCTAAAGATTGGACTCAAAGATGTTATATAAATACAACCCTTTACAGTTGAAAGTCTGACTTTTCGTCTTTTTAGTCAGATCTCAGCAGCTGTGGAAATATCATTTTTCTAACTATAGCCCGAAATGCTCACTTCAGTATATGTCCCTATGCTGTTCATATTATGCATTGGGCGAGCTGCCTCTCTCTCTCCACCCCCTTCTCCCCGGTCCTTCTCTCTCCCTCTTTCTCTCGCTCTCTCTGTTTCTCTCTTTCTTTTTTCCATCTCTTTTTTTCTGCAGCAGTCCTTCCCCTGTGTAAACGATTGAATAACTCACACTATTATGCAACACGTTTACACAGAGGAGATGGTGAGGTGGAGATAATAATGTATCCACTGCAAACACACACACACACACACACAATCATGTGCTTTTTACGGTTACTTATGGACAGCCAGTTACCTGTAAGTTACTGTAAAAAGAGGTACAGTAAGTTACCGTATTCCAAATAAACTTTCGATTAACAGTACATTACTGGAACCTTTACAGTAATGCACTGTTAAACCAACGTTTATTTGGCATTTACAGTAACCTTTTGTTCCTTTTTTTCTTACCATGGCAGTCTGAGCGGTAATTGTGCCGAATAGTTATTTAACCAGGCAAGCCAGTCAAGTTTTTCAAACATTTTTGATAAACAGGGCAAAATAGAAATAGACCTATAACAGTTAGGATCAGCTTGATCTCCTCCTCTAAATAAAGGACATACCGTGGCTGCCTTCCAAGAATTGGGAACCTCCCCAGAGAGGAGAGACAGGTTAAAAAGGTCAGAGATAGACTTGGTGACAATAGGGGCAACAACCTTAAAGAAGAAAGGATCTAAACCATCTGACCCAGATAGTTTTTTGGGTGGACAAGTTTAAGAATCTCCTTTAGCACCTCAGACTCAGTGACTGCCTGCAGGGAGAAACTTTGTAGCGGGACAGGGGGAAAAATAGGGAGGAGCATCGGGGCTAGTCGCATTAGTAGGGCCGGGAGAAAAGTACATGTTGGACGGGCAATGAGGCATGGCTGAGTCAAATAGGAATGCTGACTTAATGAAGTGGTGATTAAAGAGCTCAGCCATGTGCTCCTTGTCAGTAACAACCACATCATCAACATTAAGGGACATGGGAAGCTGTGAGGGGGAGGTTTTATTCTCCAGGTCTTTAACTGTTTTCCAGAACATCTTGGGGTTAGACCCACAGAGAGAGAACTGCTCCTTAAAGTAACTAACTTTGGCCTTCCGGATAGCCTGAGTGCACTTATTTCTCATTTGCCTGATCGAGAGCCAGTCAGCCTGAGTATGCGTGTGCCGAGCCTTTCGCCAAATGCAATTCTTGAGGTGGAGTAACTCTGCAAGATCATGGTCAAACCAGGGGCTGAACCTGTTTTTAATTCTCATTTTCTATATGGGGGTGTGTTTGTTGAAAATACCACTGAAAATATCAAAATAGAAGGTCCCAACGTCTTCAACAGAGTGGATCAAGCTGATTATATACCATTTTACAGACGCCAGGTCATAAAGGAAGGCTTGCTCATTCAAGTTTTTCAGCAAGTGTCTATGAAGAATCAGGACAGGTCGTTTCACTGAGCAGCCATTACGAACACAGTGATCACTAAGGTCATTACAGAAAACACCAGACTGATACTTATCAGGATTATTTGTGAGGATAACATCAAGGAGAGTAGGCTTTTCTGAGTGTTTGTGGAGTCATACCTTGTGGGATTGGTAATAATCTGAGAACGATTTAGGGAGTCCCAATGTTTTAGGACTTGGTGGTTTAAGCATGTCCCACATAGGCCAATGCAAACCATATACTTATAGACTGCATGGATTAGTTGATGTACTGTGTGATTGAGCTGGCTTCAGTAGTGACAGAGAGAGAGAGAGAGAGAGAGAGAGAGAGAGAGAGAGAGAGAGAGAGAGAGAGAGAGAGGGGGGGGAGAGACAGAGAGAGACAGAGAATCTCTACTTCACTTGCTTTGGCAATGTTAACATATGTTTCCCATGCCAATAAAGCCCCTTGAATTGAATTGGAAGAGGGGAGAGAGGACAGGAAAGAGACAGATATGGAGAGAAACACACCGAGAGAGACAGGAAGCGAAAGAGAGACAGAAAGAGTGATGACATTTATGTTAACACACTTCTATTCGATTCCCTGAAGACTGTGATAAGATACCAGATAAGAACTGTCTCGGGAAGGGGGTTGTTGAGGTGGTGAGGTGGAGATCTTATAGACACACAATAACATGACACCAGACGTGATAATGCATACACACACACACAGCACTCACCTTCAGAACTACACACCAACTCTCTCTCTGTCTCACACACACACACACACACACACACACACACACACACACACACACACACAAAACACTCCCTTCACAACTATACACCAACTGTCTTTGTCTCACACGCACACACACACACATATACCTACTCAAACACACTGTGAGGCCAACAATTTATGTTACTATGTCATGTGGCCATAACATAAACCAAGAATTGCATTAATTGTATTAATATCCCAATCCGCTTGAAAACAATGGCAATACAGATAAGGACATACTAAGTCTAAAAACAGGACCGAATACATATATTGTATTTACCCTAGATCTAGTCATGTAACAAGAGCTAAGCTAGAATTAAAGATGTTTCTCTAGAATGTTACATTGCATTGAATTAGGCAATAACACTGTTGTTTATGGTAATACCTCTGTGACCTCGTTTCTACAGCAACTCCATTAGTATTCCAATGTGTGTGTGTGTGTGTGTGTGTGTGTGTGTGTGTGTGTGTGTGTGTTCGAGTGTTTGAGTGTTCATTGGGATAGGGGGCAGCATTTTCACTTTTGGATGAAAAGCGTGCCCAGAGTAAACTGCCTCCTACTCAGTCACAGATGCTAATATATGCATATTATTAGTAGTATTGGATAGAAAACACTCTGAAGTTTCTAAAACTGTTTGAATGATGTGAGAATAACAGAACTCATATGGCAGGCAGAAACCTGAGAAAAATTCCAAACAGGAAGTGGGAAATCTGAGGTTTGTAGTTTTTCAACTCAGCCCCTATTAAAGATACAGTGGGATATGGGTCATTTTGCACTTCCTACGGCTTCCACTAGATGTCAACAGTATTTAGAACGTTGTTTGATGCTTCTACTATGAAGGGGGGCTGAATGAGAGGGGAATGAGTCAAAGGTCTGGCATAGAGACACGGGCTCAGTCATGCGCATTCACATGAGAGGTAGCTCTTGTTTCATTGCTTTTCTACAGACAATGGCATTCTCCGGTTGGAACAGTATTGAAGATTTATGGTAAAAACATCCTAAAGATTGATTCTATACTAAGTTTGATATGTTTCTACGACCAGTAATATAACTTTTTGACCAATTTTTGGAAGTTGCACGGGCATTTCATTTTGTTTACCAAACACCCTAACAAAAGGAGGTATATGGACATAAATGATGAAATTTATCGAACAAATCAAACATTTATTGTGGAACTGGGATTTCTGATGAAGATCATCAAAGGTACGTGAATATTTATAATGCTATTTCTGACTATACAGTGGGGCAAAAAAGTATTTAGTCAGCCACCAATTGTGCAAGTTCTCCCACTTAAAAAGATGAGAGAGGCCTGTAATTTACATCATAGGTACACTTCAACTATGAAAGACAAAATGAGAAAGAAAAATCCAGAAAATCACATTGAAGGATTTTTTATGAATTTATTTGCAAATTATGGTGGAAAATAAGTATTTGGTAACCTACAAACAAGCAAGATTTCTGGCTCTCACAGACCTGTAACTTCTTCTTTAACCTCTTGCTTCTACTCGGGACGCTTGCGTCCCAACTAGAGCTCTGGAAATGCAAATGCGCTACGCTAAATGCTAATAGTATTAGTTAAAACTCAAAAGTTCATTAAAATACACATGCAGGGTATCGAATTAAAGCTACACTCGTTGTGAATCCAGGCAACAAGTCAGATTTTTAAAATGCTTTTCGGCGAAAGCATGAGAAGCTATTATCTGATAGCATGTAACACCCCAAAAGACCCACAGGGGACGTAAACAAAATAATTAGCATTTCGGCGTTACACAAACCGCACAATAAAATAGAAAACATTCATTACCTTTCACCATCTTCTTTGTTGGCACTCCTAGATGTCCCATAAACACTATTTGGGTCTTTATTTCGATTAAATCGGTCCATATAAAGCCTAGATATCGTTATATGTAGACTGTGTGATAAACGAAAAAAACATCGTTTCAAAACGTAACGTCATTTTTTTAAATTCAAAAAGTCGACGATAAACTTTCACAAAACACTTCGAAATACGTTTGTAATGCAACTTTAGGTATTAGTAAACGTTAATAAGCGATAAAATTCATCAGGAGGCGATGTAAAGATCATTAGCTGTCCGTCTGGAAAAATGTCCGGCTAGAAACTCAACGAAAATATCCGGTCCTAGACCTGAGGAGATACGGTGCCCTGTATGTGTTTGACCAAGAAAAAACTCGAAGGGAAATGACAAGACTCTAGACACCGTGTGGAAGCTGTAGGTACTGCAACCTCAGTCAATTAATTGTGGTTCACCTTTATCAATGCTACTTGAGCGCATGGATACATTTTCCCATTTTCAGTGATCAGTTTTTCCTGTGCTTTTCGATGTAAATGCCGTTCTGGTAAAGCCACAGCAGTGATTTAACCAGTTTTATAAACGTCTGAGTGTTTTCTATCCACACAGACTAAGCAAATGCATATACTATATTCCTGGCATGAGTAGCAGGGCGCTGAAATGTTGCGCGATTTTTAACAGAATGTTCAAAAAAGTAGAGGGTCGACTTAAGAGGTTAAGAGGCTCCTCTGTCCTCCACTCGTCACCTGTATTAATGGCACCTGTTTGAACTTGTTATCAGTATAAAAGACACCTGTCCACAACCTCAAACAGTCACGCTCCAAACTCCACTATGGCCAAGACCAAAGAGCTGTCAAAGGACACCAGAAACAAAATTGTAGACCTGCACCAGGCTGGGAAGACTGAATCTGCAGTAGGTAAGCAGCTTGGTTTGAAGAAATCAACTGTGGGAGCAAATATTAGGAAATGGAAGACATACAAGACCACTGATAATCTCCCTCGATCTGGGGCTCCACGCAAGATCTCACCCCGTGGGGTCAAAATGATCACAAGAACGGTGAGCAAAAATCCGAGACCCACACGGGAGGACCTAGTGAATGACCTGCAGAGAGCTGGGACCAAAGTAACAAAGCCTACCATCAGTAACACACTACGCCGCCAGGGACTCAAATCCTGCAGTGCCAGATGTGTCCCCCTGCTTAAGCAGGGAGTCAGATGAAACCAGAATATAACTTTTTGGTAAGAACTCAACTCGTCGTGTTTGGAGGACAAAGAATGCTGAGTTGCATCCAAAGAACACCATACCTACTGTGAAGCATGGGGGTGGAAACATCATGCTTTGGGGCTGTTTTTCTGCAAAGGGACCAAGACGACTGATCTGGGTAAAGGAAAGAATGAATGGGGCCATGTATCATGAGATTTTGAGTGAAAACTTCCTTCCATCAGCAAGGACATTGAAGATGAAACGTGGCTGGGTCTTTCAGCATGACAATGATCCCAAACACACCGCCCGGGCAACGAACGAGTGGCTTCGTAAGAAGCATTTCAAGGTCCTGGAGTGGCCTAGCCAGTCTCAAGATCTCAACCCCATAGAAAGTCTTTGGAGGGAGTTGAAAGTCTGTGTTGCCCAGCAACAGCCCCAAAACATCACTGCTCTAGAGGAGATCTGCATGGAGGAATGGGCCAAATTACCAGCAACAGTGTGTGAAAACCTTGTGAAGACTTACAGAAAACATTTGACCTCTGTCATTGCCAACAAAGGGTATATAACAAAGTATTGAGAAACTTTTGTTATTGATCAAATACTTATTTTCCACCATAATTTGCAAACAAATTCATTAAAAATCCTACAATGTGATTTTCTGGATTTTTTTCTAATTTTGTCGGTCATAGTTGAAGTGTACCTATGATGAAAATTACAGGCCTCTCTCATCTTTTTAAGTGGGAGAACTTGCACAATTGGTGGCTGACTAAATACTTTTTTGCCCCACTGTATATGGCGGATATTTATTTTGGCTGGTTTGGGCTCTAAACTCCGTACTCAGATTATTGCATGATATGCTTTTTCCGTAAAGTTTTTTGAAATCTGACACAGCGGTTGCAGAAGTTTATCTAAAGTGCCATGCATAACACTTGAATTTTCATCAACATTTATAATGAGTATTTCTGTGAATTGATGTGGCTCTCTGCAAAATCACTGCATGTTTTGGAACTTCTGAACATAACATGCTAATATAAAATTAGATTTTTGAATTTAAATATGCACTTTATCGAACAAAACATACATGATTGTGTAACATGAAGTCCTATGAGTGTCATCTCATGAAGATCATCAAAGGTTAGTGATTAATTTCATCTCTATTTGTGATTTTTGTGACTCCTCTCTTTGGCTGGAAAAATGGCTGGGTTTTTCTGTGACTTGGTGGTGACCTAACATAATCGTTTGTGGAGCTTTCGCTGTAAAGCATTTTTGAAAATCAGACACTGTGGCTGGATTAACGAGAATTGTATCTTTAAAATGGTGCCTTATGCTTGTATGTTTGAGAAGTTTGATTTATGAGATTTCTGTTGATTTGTATTTGATTTGTATTCCGCTAGCAGAACCCCCAGTCCTAGATAGGTTATCATCTTTGAATCTAATGTTATCTTTCTTTTTCTTTCTTTCGTTCTTTCTCTCTCAACCGCTTCCCACCCTCTCTATACCTATATATACACGGTTGTCGCCTACAGTATCACTGAAGTTCTGTCCCTCTCTGGGTCCTCCCGCCATTGTGTAAAAAGAACGCACTTAGGAAATAGTCACAATTTTCATGTTTTCTCATTATCAATTCAATTCAAAGGGCTTTATTGGCATTGGAAACATATTATGCATTGCCAAAGCAAGTGAAATAGATAATAAACGAAAGTGGAATAAGTAAATCAGAAATTAACAGTCAACATTACACCCACAAAAGAGTAAAATGTCATATTATGGCTATGTACAGTGTAACAACGATGTGCAAATAGTTAAAGTACAAAAGGGAAAATAAGTAAAGATAAATATGGGTTGTATTTACAGTGGTGTTTGTTCTGTTTTTAAATTCTTTGTGTGTCTGAGGGAAATACGGGTCTCTAACATGGTCATACATTTGGCAGGAGGTTAGGAAGTGCAGCTCAGTTTCCACATCCTTTTGTGGGCAGTGTGCATGTATTCTGTCTTCTCTTAAGAACTAGGTCTGCCTACTGAGGCCTCTCTCAATAGCAAGGCTATGCTCTCTGAATCTATACATAGTCAAAGCTTTCCTTCATTTTGGGTCAGTCACAGTGGTCAGGTATTCTGCTACTGTGTACTCTCTGTTTAGGGCCAAATAGCATTCCAGTTCGCTCTGTTTTTTGGTTAATTCTTCCAGTTTGCTCTTCCAGTTTCTTTCTAGTGTGTCAAGTAATTATCTTTTTGTTTTCTCATGATTTGGTTGAGTCTAATTGTGTTGCTGTCCTGGGGCTCTGTGCGGTCTGTTTGAACAGAGCCCCAGGACCAGCTTGCTTAGGGGGGCTCTTCTCCAGATTAATCTCTCTGTAGGTGATGGCTTTGTTATGTAAGTTTTGGGTATCGTCCTTATTCTGTTCTGCATGCATTCTTTGGTGTTTTACGTTGTACACACAGGATGTTTGTCCCATTTTCTGAATTATTGGTTGGTGAACGGACCCCAGACCTCACAACCACAAAGGGAAATGGGTTCTATAACTGATATTTAGTATCTTTGGCCAGATGCTAATTGGGATGTCGAATTTTATGTTCCTTTTGATAGCGTAGAAGGCCCATCTTGCCTTGTCACTCAGATCGTTGACAGCTTTCTGGAAGTTACCTGTGGTGCTGATGTTTAGGCCGAGGTCTGTATAGTTTTTTGCGTGCTCTAGGGCAACGGAGTCTACATGGAAGTTGTGGTCCTGGAAACTCAACCTTTTTTGCGACACCATTATTTATGTCTTACTGAAATTTACTGTCAGGGCCCAGGTCTGACAAAATCTGTGCAGAAGATCTAGGTGCTGCTGTATGCCCTCCTTGGTTGGTAACAGAAACACCAGATCATCAGCAAACAGTAGACATTTGACTTCAGATTCTAGTAGGGTGAGGCTGGGTGCTGCAGACTGTTCTAGTTCCCCTGCCAATTCATTGATATACAGTATACTGTTGAGGTTTTCTACTGCCAAGTTCATACCTTCACTATTGCAGTGAAACGTGTTGTCCAGGAAGTTGTCTGGACGGGATTGAATTTGTTGTTGCCAAATAGTTTTTTGGTAGGTTTCTACACTACTTCACTTCCAATCTGTAGCATTTCTTGATATTATTCAGTTCCTTTTGCTTTGATGCCTTGTGATTGTGCGTGTGACAGAGTGTGACAGAGCTGCTGTTGTGACCAATTTTTGATGGTCGTTTTGTCAGAGCTGTGTCCTGGTGGGCATATTTTGGAGGGAATGCTGTCCCCTCCAGATAGGTGTTTTTCCCCATGTGTGCTGAGAGTGTCAGGTTCTTGTCCAGTTCTGGTATTTAGGTCGCCACAGACTAGTACATGTCCCTGGGTCTGGAAATGTTTGATCTCCCCCACTAGGATGGAAATGCTGTCATTGTTAAAGTATGGGGATTCTATTGGGGGATATAGGTAGGACATGTAAGAACATCTTTCTCTGTTGAGATCATTTCCCCATTCATTTCAAGTCAGATGTAAAATGTTCCTTTCTTGACTGATTTAATAGAGTGGGCTAGGTCTGCTCTATACCAAATTAGCATACCCTGTGAGTCTCTTCCCTGTTCCACAGCTGGTAGTTTAGTGGAAGGGACTTCCATATCTCTATAACCTAGAGCAGGGTTTCCCAAACGCGGTCCTGGGGCCCCACCTTGGTGCACATTTCGTTGTTTTGCCCTACCACTACACAGCTGATTCAAATAACCAACTATGTGCGCAGAACATTTTGAGCATCTGATACATACCTCTTAGTTGGGCCTGTTGCTCTGCTCACAGCCTGAGCATACCGTATTTGCGGCGGGGTCCCGGCTGGTTGGGGTGGGGATGTCACTGGTGATGCTGTGATCTGGGTGTAGGTCCTCTTGGCGTGGGTTCTCGTGGTGCAGGTTTAGGAGGGTGCCCATTGATGTGTTGCTCCTGTGTGAGATGCTGGTGCTGCGGTTGAGGAGGATGTCCTTCAGATGCCTTGTAGTGGTGGACCTGGTCATAAAGGCTGTCATAAAGACCAGGGTGGAATGGTGGTCCAAGTAGATTATGGGTTTTGAGGCACAGTGTGCGGAAATGCTTGCATTCACCCGCTGTATGGTGGCAGGGTCAAGGTCTTTTTGTGGTATCAGGGTAGAGATGACCACTCGAGTGTTATGGAAAGTGGAATACATTTTTTTCAACCACTCCATTGAGTGCTGTGGCCATCCTTTCCTGTTGGGCCCTCGGGTAGTTTGTGCCCGTGTAAATGATGATGTGGCCGAGGGAACCTAGTCTGTCCTCAGACAGCAGCTCCGGGGCACGCCTAGTGTTTGGGCACCAGACTTTAGCCATTTTGTGTTTGGGAAAATGTTTATTCTCTTGAACGTATTCCCCATTCGTGTCAATGAGGTGCACAATCTCTGGCTTTTGTGGGTCGTCAGGAGGGATGTCGGGGTGGCTGTTAGGAGGGCTATCGGGGAAACTGACAGGGGGGCTGTTAGGAGGGTTGTTAGGAGGGCTGACAGGGGGGCTGTTAGGAGGGCTGACAGGGAGCTGACATAGGGGCTGTTAGGAGGGCTGTCGGGGGAGCTGACAGAGGGGCTGTTAGGAGAGCTGTCGGGGAAGCTGACAGAGGGGCTGTTAGGAGGGTTGACAGGGAGCTGACATAGGGGCTGTTAGGAGAGCTGACAGGGAGCTGACAGAGGGGCTGTTAGGAGAGCTGACAGGGAGCTGACAGAGGGGCTGTTAGGAGGGCTATCAGGGAGCTGACAGAGGGGCTGTGAGGAGGGCTATCAGGGAGTTGACAGAGGGGCTGTGAGGAGGGCTATCAGGGAGTTGACAGAGGGGCTGTGAGGAGGGCTATCAGGGAGCTGACAAAGGGGCTGTTAGGAGGGCTATCAGGGAGCTGACAGAGGGGCTGTTAGGAGGGCTATCGGGGAGCTGACAGGGGGCTGTTAGGAGGGCTATCGGGGAGCTGACAGACAGAGGGGGCTGTTAGGAGAGGGCTATCAGGGGGCTGACAGAGGGGCTGTGAGGAGGGCTATCAGGGAGCTGACAGAGGGGCTGTGAGGAGGGCTATCAGGGAGCTGACAGAGGGGCTGTTAGGAGGGCTATCAGGGAGCTGACAGAGGGGCTGTGAGGAGGGCTATCAGGGAGCTGACAGAGGGGCTGTGAGGGGAGCTGGGCTATCAGGGCTATCAGGGAGCAGACAGAGGGGCTGTTAGGAGGGCTATCGGGGGAGCTGACAGGGGGCTGTTAGGAGGGCTATCAGGGAGCTGACAGAGGGGGAGGGCTGGAGGAGGGCTGTTAGGATCAGGGAGCTGACAGAGGGGAGGGGGCTCAGGGAGCTGAGGGGGCTATAGGGGAGCTCGGGGGACAGAGGGGCTGTTAGGAGGGCTATCAGGGAGCTGACAGAGGGGCTGTGAGGAGGGCTATCAGGGAGCTGACAGAGGGGCTGTTAGGAGGGCTATCAGGGAGCTGACAGAGGGGCTGTGAGGAGGGCTATCAGGGAGCTGACAGAGGGGCTGTTAGGAGGGCTATCAGGGAGCTGACAGAGGGGCTGTTAGGAGGGCTATCAGGGAGCTGACAGAGGGGCTGTTAGGAGGGCTATCAGGGAGCTGACAGAGGGGCTGTGAGGAGGGCTATCAGGGAGCTGACAGAGGGGCTGTGAGGAGGGCTATCAGGGAGCTGACAGAGGGGCTGTGAGGAGGGTTATCAGGGAGCTGACAGAGGGGCTGTGAGGAGGGCTATCAGGGAGCTGACAGAGGGGCTGTGAGGAGGGCTATCAGGGAGCTGACAGAGGGGCTGTTAGGAGGGCTATCGGGGAGCTGACAGGGGGGCTGTTAGGGGGGGTGGGGTCTGTTGGGTTGGTGGGTGTTGTCTGTCCCATTGTGGCGATGTTGTGCTGGTCTGTTCTGTGGGTCTGTGCTGACTTGATTGTGTGGACTAGCTCTTTGAGCTCCACCATCTCTCTCTCCAGCTCTGTGATTTTATCTCTCTCAACAATGGAGGAGAGGTGCAATTGTGGGGCCTGGGTTTGTTCAGTGCTGGGGGGATGGCTCTCCTCTTGGGGCTGCTCATCTGCAGGGCAGTTTGAGGATAAGATGTGCTCTCTCTCTCTTATTCTCTCTCTCCCTATTTCTCTCTCTCTTCCTCTTTCTCTCTCGTTCTCTCTCTCTCGCTCTATTCCTCTCTCTCTTCCTCTCTCTTGTTCTCTATTTCTCTCTCTTCCTCTCTCTCAATCTCTGTTTATCTTTACCCTTCTATCGGCTGTACATTCAGTCCACTAAAGATCCACTCCAGCGATGCATCCAGCCTCCATATCAAAGGCCTTCACAGAGAGACTATCACATAGCCAAACACACTGGTTCTTTTTGAACCTCGAGAGCTCCTGTCTTCAGAGTTTCACCCAGATGTGAGAGGAGGATGTGTGGCCATTAGTTTGAGACACAAAATTCACCTGAGCTACTATCACATGTTAGACTTGCGTAGTCAGCCCACATGTATTAATTGAAAGATATGAAAGCTATACTAGCATGATGCTAAGCTAAGATTACATTACATTTAGGACATTTGCGGGGTTCCAGTTTGGGTTTCCACACATGCTCTACATTTTGCAATGTTGAGTGAGTCTCTGTGCTGAAAATAGGTTAAAATGTAGTTTTACTAGAGGCTACAGCTAGTCATTAACTATTTAGTACACATACACTGTTAACCTAAAAAAAACAGACACACATTTCAAACCAACCCCCATCGTTTTCTATTTATCCTTTCTCTCACTTTTTTCTATCACTTTCCTCTCTGAACGCTTTATTTTTCTCTCTGAATACTCCTCTTTTTCTCACTTTTCTCTCTGAATTCTCCACTATTCTCTCTGAATAACCACTTATCCTCACTTTTCTCTCTGAATTCTCCACTTTTCTCTCTGAATACTCCTCTTTTTCTCACTTTTCTCTCTGAATTCTCCACTTTTCTCTCTGAATTCTCCACTTTTCTCTCTGAATTCTCCACTTTTCTCTCTGAATACTCCACTTTTCTCTCTGAATACTCCACTTTTTCTCACTTTTCTCTCTGAATTCTCCACTTTTCTCTCTGAATACTCCACTTTTCTCTCTGAATACTCCACTTTTCTCTCTGAATTCTCCACCTTTCTCTCTGAACACTCCCCTTTTCTCTCAGCATACTCCACTTTTCTCTCTGAACACTACTTTTCTCTCACTTTCTCTCTGAATACTCCACGTTTCTCTCTAAATTACTCCCCTTTTCTCTCTAAATAGTCCCCTTTTCTCTCTGAATACTCCCCTTTTTTCTCTGAATACTACTTTTCTCTCACCTTCTCTCTGAATACTCCACTTTTCTCTCTGAATACTCCTCTTTTTCTCACTTTTCTCTCTGAATTCTCCACTATTCTCTCTGAATAACCACTTATCCTCACTTTTCTCTCTGAATTCTCCACTTTTCTCTCTGAATACTCCTCTTTTTCTCACTTTTCTCTCTGAATTCTCCACTTTTCTCTCTGAATACTCCACTTTTCTCTCTGAATACTCCACTTTTTCTCACTTTTCTCTCTGAATTCTCCACTTTTCTCTCTGAATACTCCACTTTTCTCTCTGAATACTCCACTTTTCTCTCTGAATTCTCCACCTTTCTCTCTGAACACTCCCCTTTTCTCTCAGAATACTCCACTTTTCTCTCTGAACACTACTTTTCTCTCACTTTCTCTCTGAATACTCCACGTTTCTCTCTAAATTACTCCCCTTTTCTCTCTAAATACTCCCCTTTTCTCTCTGAATACTCCCCTTTTTTCTCTGAATACTCCACTTTTCTCTCTGAACACTACTTTTCTCTCACCTTCTCTCTGAATACTCCACTTTTCTCTCTGAATACTCCACTTTTTCTCACTTTTCTCTCTGAATTCTCCACTATTCTCTCTGAATAACCACTTATCCTCACTTTTCTCTCTGAATTCTCCACTTTTCTCTCTGAATACTCCTCTTTTTCTCACTTTTCTCTCTGAATTCTCCACTTTTCTCTCTGAATTCTCCACTTTTCTCTCACAACGCTCCACCTTTCTCCCTGAACGCTCCACTTTTCTCTCTGAATACTCCACTTTTCTCTCACTTTTCTCTCTGAATACTCCAATTTTCTCTCTGAATACTCCAATTTTCTCTCACTTTTCTCTCTGAAAACTCTACCCTTTTCTTCTTTCTCTCTTTCTCTGTTTTTACTCCTTTGCTTGTCCTCCTGTCCCAGAGTGTTTTACACATCCCAGATAAATGACTAGAAAAGCACTCGATTTGATCACTGTTTCCTCTCCTTTGGGGAAGGCAAAATCCTGGGGAAGAAAAAATATATATATACTATTTGAAATGACCCTGTGAATCTGAGAAAATGACAAAAAACATTGAAAAGAAAGGAGTGACTTCATGGCCTTTCTGCTTTAAAAGGTCAAAAGAGCGTTTTTCGCCAAACAATGTTTCCATCATCACCCTATTCTGATGCACACCTAGGCTCATTTAAAAAAACACAAGAGTGGAATAAATAGACGGGGAAACATGCAAACATTTGGACAAAGCAGAAGTAGATGTTTTGGTTTTGGGTAAAAACAATGTTGTTTACCTTCCTTTCCCCTTTTCTCCTCCTCTCCTGTGTTTTCCTCCTTAAAGGCTCCACGATAAAGTAAAAACGTGTGTATTTATTTATTTGTTTAGCCGACATCTATTCAAGTAACTCTGTAAAGAACCGGTTGTCATTTTCAATGACGACCTGTGAATACAACCGGCTAGGTGTTTGACGGGCATTGATCAGTTTAACCCCGTGTCTTTCAGGCAGATACGACTGCAGCAGTCAACCCTTTGTAATTTTCATTTATTTGACATTTATTTTTTATTTTTTTATTTTACCTTTATTTAACTAGGCAAGTCAGTAAAGAACAAATTCTTATTTTCAATGACGGCCTAGGAACAGTGGGTTAACTGCCTGTTCAAGGGCAGAACGACAGATTTTGTACCTTGTCAGCTCGGGGATTTGAACTTGCAACCTTTCGGTTACTAGTCCAATGCTCTAACCACTAGGCTACCCTGCCGCCCCGGTACCCAAGTCGGAGAGACTTGAGAGCACTTTCTCTTTTACAACAACGACCTGACCAAAACAAGTGGCAGACACCGTGCGGCAAAGCAGAACGTTCCTAAATCAGGCGAAACCTAATCCATAGGAATAGGTATCATCAATTGTTCTAGTTGTTGTTCTCTTCGACGTGCCTCCACCTGTCAGTCACAGAGCTTCCTCTGGGATGAAGGACGTCTCTGTAGCTGCTGCAGGCCTTTTGGACTAACACACAAGAGACTGCCGGACTTCCATATTCAATCTGCTGTTGAATATTGATTGATTGATTGATTTTTCTTTCAGCGTCAAACACCAATTGGTGCCCAGCCCGTGTGGGCACTTGTTCTTTAAGTGTGTATCATGGTTGATTTTTGTTGATTATTCAGAGAACACCAACACTGT